>NW_013667681.1:92112-106471 GCF_000517525.1 Limulus polyphemus | reverse complement strand
GGGATATTTTGTTGCAGCATGATTGTCATTTTCTTTGTTTTTAGAAACATTTTATACAAGAAAAAACCAACTAATGATTTTAGCTGTTAAATTAGGGCATTTGGAAGCAGATTTGATTATTTTGTGGGGGATCATCAAATGATTGTTAAACCAACAATGGGCCCTGAAAAATGTTTAAAAAGATTTTTTTTTTTTAATTTTAAAGGAAAAACTGACACCTTGAAGCAATTTTGTCTTTTCACCAAGAATCCATACCTGACAAAACTATACATTGTAGTTTTCTAGACTAATTTTTAAAACTTCATGTATGTATTCAACTTCAAGAGATTATCCATCAACAGAATCCAGAAATTCGGTATCTCTAGTGTCAGTGGTAAAGAGAGTTTTGTGGCTGGTTTCGGTGTTAACCCTTTTTGCACCGTTTTTGTTGGGCCATTTCATGAAAAAGCCAAATATGGTGAACTGTGAACTTTCTCCGATTTTCATGCAACTTACAGGATTTGCTAACTTGGAGGAAGATTTTCTGTGAGTTTGAGTGCAGGGTGGCAAGCCATTTTGGCTGTAGGCTACCACCTGGTGGCAATATTGGAACTAGACGGCAAAAAAGAAGCACTTTTAAATAACCTTATATCTCATAAACCGTTTATTTAATTTTCATCAACTTTGTTGTACATTCTTCACAAGAACACTTGAAGCTAAACCTTGGCTTAGTTTTTATGCTGATATATTCAAGAGGTTTCCCAATCAAATCAAAGTATCCAAAGATTTGCATGGTCCATGAAATCAATGTTGGTTAAAACCTCAAAAACTGTTTATATTCGACTTTCGCACAGGTATAGGGGGCGCTTTTTGCAGCCAAAAGGTGAAATTACCACCTTTTTGCACAGCGATTTCTCCATGCGCCCTAAGTCAAAATTGATAAAATATGGCTCAAATTGTCACACCCAAAGTCAGCCACCATAATTTTCATTGAAATCAAAGTAAGAGGTGCTAATCCATCATAATATGCATAAAAGACCCTGGCTGACTTAGGGCGCAAGCCAAACAACCTCCGGGAAAGTGTACATAATTACAAAATGTAGTGATTCGCAGCGCCACCTATGGGCTGCGCCCTAAGTCAGCCGCCAAAATTTTCATGTTTTTAGAGAGTCAATACCCCATAGACTTGCACAAATGAAAATCTATGTGGCTCACTTAGGGCGCACAGAAATATCAGCATTTGAAAACCACATTTTGGTTAATTTGCCATTTAGGCTGTTTTTGACCCCGATATTCCAGGAGTTGCTAAAAAAAAAGCGGACCCTATTGAGGATAGAAAATGTGATTTTTGTCCGTTACTAACATATATCTATCAATAAAAAAAAATTTGGGACAATTCTGGAGGGGTCATGAATCACCCTCTAATAGGAATCTGCATGATTCTTATAAAAACTGGCTCTTAATTCAAGTTTTATTTTTAAATTTGGCTGAATTTATGGTTACTCATTAGTTTAGTAACTTGTGACTTGCAAGTTACACTATCTCATTCCTAGTAGGCCTAGGATCATCCAGGTTTTAAGTCATCTTGGTTTATATAACTTGTAGCTTTGATTACTTTATAGACAATTTCATATTTGAACTTAAAATTTTAATATGTGCGTGTGCAACAATAACCTGTTGTTGTTTTTTCACATGAATTCTAAGGTTGCTAAGAAAAAATTGGCAAGGTTAAAGAATGATAAGGCTTTTGGTGAAAATGGTAGGACTAGGAAACACAACTATAAATTTTGGCAGGGTAAGAGTCATTTTCAGTTAAGACAGTTTTATATTTCTAACAGGGTGATTGGCCTTTGGTTGTTTTCAGATGCGATGGTTGTAGTAAATTTGAAGAAATACTTGATAAATATTTAAATGATAAGGGCTGGCTTTGAATTATGTTTTCTTTTATAAGTTAATTTAGTGTATGGGGCAGTCTAGGTGAATCAACATGTCCCTCTTTGTTCATAATTTTTTTATGTTATTTAATTGTAGGCTACATGCATGACATAGTATAGTATTTGCTTTTTATTATTGTAACAAACTATGATTATTGAAATTAGAAAGTGTGGTAGAATTTATTTGGTTAAACAATAAGGGAATGTGAGGATTCAAAATAATCGATGGAAGATTTTGAACTAGTTTTAAATCTTTCTTGAAATTAATCACATCCTTTTTTTTGTTTTAATGCATTGTATCTATACAGTGTCACTTGATAGGCTTAACAGTGTCTATTTAATCAAAATGTCCAAACTTGTAAAAATGTGCCCATTTTTTTCATATGATGTTTTTACCATTATGTTTACCAACACTATTTAACCTTTCCAATGAGCAACATTAATCTAAAAAATATGCTATACTTTAATTACCTAAGTATAATTTTTTTCTTAATAATATTACACTTCTCATTATCCAACATTCAACAAGCTTGTTACATTTAACTTCTATATACCACTAAAATGAACAGTTGAGAAAGTTTAATCACTTTATTTAAGATCAGCACTAATTAAAGAGTATAATGATAACACTGAAAAACTGATTAACTTAAAATTTAAATAATGTCATACTGCAGTAAATCCTAATAACCATTAGAGTGATGTTTGTTGTTTTTAAAAAGTAAATTTCTAAATAATTTATAAGTTAACTAGTTTACCTAAAAAAATAAAAACCTTTGGGTGTTGTCATTAAATATTATAGAAAATATACAATTACAGGAAAGCAAATACTAAGATACCTGAGCATGAAAGTCCAAATTAACATACACAGACATGAAGTTTTATTTACAACAAAGGAAATCATTCGCATAAAAAATGACTGAAGAATTCATTCATAATAAAAACACAACAGCAGACTATTCATTAATTCCATAAGAAGACTGCTAATTCCAAAAGAAAACAAAAATCTGACAAATTATATCTTTCTGAATCCATGTACCTACCTAATAAAAACTTACAAAATCTTCTTACAGATGTCATGGTAGATGGGGTTTTCTTTATGCTTCTTCTCCTACTTAAACTGTCTAAGCCTTAAGCAGGAAAAGAAGCATAAAGAAAAAACGCTCTAATAACAAAAACTTTAAAAAAATCCGAACAATCACAGAGAATATAGTCAGGAAATAATTCTACTGAATAACAACTTTTTGTTCACATTTCAAAAGCTTAAATTTAGTACCTGATACCATTATAAACATCTGTGTAAAGTTATCTCTTCTATACTGTAGCAAAAACAATTCTGTTTGTTCACGTTTCAAAAGCTTAAACTTAGTACCTGATACCATTATAAACATCTGTGTAAAGTTATCTCTTCTATACTGTAGCAAAAACAATTCTGTTTGTTCAAATTGCTCTTAACAAATACATTTCTTTTTACTAGAAGACTCATAACTGTAAAATAAGGAGACCAAATATTTAACATTGTACATGTACTTCAGATTAGGTCTAACTAATCTTGAAAAATATTTTTAACCTTTATCTTAAAGCCTCTGTAGACAGACTTCACTACTTTCAGTGGTTTCTAGTCACTTAAGATTTTGTTTTTCTCAATAAACAATGAATATCCTTCTTTATCTTCTTGCTCAAAATGTATGTCCTTCCTATGTTTTGTAACCTCCTCAATTTCTGAACATTAAAAACACATTTTCTAAACACTAGACCAATCATGTGCCTTCTGAATCAAATTAAAATTCACTTCTGGAAAATCTTTTACCAGAAACTTTTCAACAAATTTAAATGAAAAACCAACCACAATGCTATAAAAAGCATTTATAAAGCTAATGAACAAAGTCTTAAACTCATGAGAAAAGCTAACATTTATTACATACTCTGTTTGTTTGTTTTTACCAACAAACCTCTACTAAAGTTCAAATTTTCCAATACAGTATTCCCATAAATACCCACTTCTTCTCACATCTAGCTTTTCCAGATTCAGTGCTGCCTTCTATGTGCAAACATTTTTGCTCGCCATGAGCATCAAGGCTCCCTCTTAATCTCATGTGCTTCTACATGATATTGCTGCATTGTTTTCCAAAAGTGGAGAGAAAAAGTAGGAAGCAAGAGAGGAGGTGAGTATCTATTGGAAATACATTTTCAGTGTTGGATACAAGTACAGTCCAAAACCAGCATCAGGCTTTTGGAAGTGCTATATATGTGGTGTGGCTAGTGTGCATCATACAATACATGGTTGGTCAACTCTAGTCCAAAACCAGGTGACACTGGAAATTTGACTTCCAGGGGGTCCCTATCATATTCACCTCAAACCCAATGATATAAAACCAGAAACTAACATCCACCCTGTAACTAAGTGAGAACTTGTGTTGGCTGGTCCTGCACCAATCCAACACCAGACCACCTGGGAACTTGACACCTGGGCAGCTATAGAATGGGGGAAAGCTGGCCAAACAGGTGAACTGTAATACACGTACAGAACACGACCACGCTACTTTCTACTGAGTGGAATTAGTCACACTCAGGAAGCATCCTCCATGGTTCACCATCCCAGCACCTACGAACTGGTAAGTGGCAAGGACTCTCAAGCTCCACTACAAAAAAGAAAAAATGGGGTGAAAGTGCAATGAGGAATCCAGAAAAGCACATCACAGTAAGACAGTGCAACAGGTGACCACAAAAATCCATTTTTTAAAAACAGACCAGCACTAGGTTTAAACTAGGCATGGAGGATGAGCAGAGATCCCCTGCCTGTTTTACATATGCTAGTCCACAAGTTAGTACAGTCTGGGTCAGACCTTGACATATGGTAGTCCACGAGTTGATACAGTCTGAATCAGACCTTATTTAAGAAAATGAGCACTAAGAGCATAAAGCCACAGTGATGACACAGCTGGATGGAACAGAGAAGTATGAGGCTGACAAGGGGAATGGGAGAGCTGAAGAGGAGGGGAGGAAGTCAGAAGGCTCAGCACAGGAAACCACAATGAGCTGGCAAATAGAGCACTACCAGAAGGACTTGACAAGGAGTGTCCCAATTGAGGGAGAGAACAAGAGGGAGGAGATGAATATGGTAGTAAGCATAAAGGAAGAGATCAGATCAGTCTTGACTGAATGTATCCACTGCCAGTGCCAATGGATGTGAGACTAAAATAGATGAAACTTGACATCATTATAAGTGGCAAAGGCATTGATGTGAGGAATGCCCAGGAGAAAGAAAAGCCATCAAAAAACATGACAGACCACAAGATGAACATGTAAAGAAAGAACCCAAAAGAGGAGATCAAGTTTTCGGAAACACAAAGAGTGAGACTGAGTGCTCCACTGGTAATTCATGTAGAATAACAAGTTGAGTTGTCCAAATAGACTGTCACCAAACAGCCACATACCAATGGAAGAAAATTATCCAAATCTTGATGAACCACTAAGAGCTCCAAAAAGTTGACAAGAAGGGTCAATTCCTCCTGGTTCCATTGACCTGAAGTCTTGAAAGAGTTGAGACAAGTGCTCCAGCTGTCGTGAAAGCATCTGTAAAAAGATGAAGATCTGTATATGAGGGAAGAAGTGGAACACCCACTATAGTATTGGTCCTATCAAGCAACTACGTGAAACTGTCATACAGGGAGATGGGAAGATGGAGATGGAATTCCGAGGAAGGTTTCACTGATCACATGAGTCTACTATAAAATTTCATGTGAGCTAGACCCAAGGGGACAATGGGTTCCATGGAAGCCTAAGTCCCCCTCCAAAAAAAGTGAACCTCACATGCAGGAAAGAAGAAGAAGATATAGCTGTGGAAACCAAGCTCTCCATTGCCCACAAATGAAACAGAGAAGGTTGTGCCTTGCTGAGACAGGAATCCCAAAATACACTAAAATGAACCAGTTACTGGATGAGTGTGTAATGAGACTTCTTCACCTTGACCAGCCAACCTAGATGAGCCATCTCCTAAAGAAGAGGAGTATGGTCAGAGGAATCATGTTAGGATGTAGCTAAAAGAAGTCAGTCATCCATATAATAGTGGATTCTTAATTCCACACCATGAATGTGACAAACAAAGTTTGGATGCTGGGGAGATGGATGTGTGAAGATAAGCATCAGAGACATCCACCTTGGTCATCCAAAGCACCAGAGAAAATGACCAATGGAGGGTGAGAAAACTCTCCATGGGAACTGAGGAATGTTAAGAAACTTGTTGGAACATGAAATATCTGTGACCAGATGCCAATCCCCAATTTTCTTGGGAATGACAAACAGACAGGAATAAAATTTCTGAGAAGAGTGAGAAACCCTTTTGATAGCACCCTTGTTTAAAAGGTCTGACACCACCTCAGAGAGAAACCAGCTATATACAGGGAAGAGAGGAGAAATGAAAGGTAAAGCCTACTGATAGAACTTATAGCACCCAACAGTCATCCATAAAGGAAATCCATAGATACACAAATTGAGACAAACATACTCCCATTGTTCCTGAGCCTAATGGATGTTCACTGTTGAGACTGTCAGCAATGAAACCTATAAAAGTGGAAGAATAGATGGGAGAAGAGAAATGGGAAGGAAGAACAGGGAGCAGAAAAGAGTCGGAAGGATGGGAGACTGGAATTGGAAGAGAAGGAACTCAGGAAATATGAGACAGAAAGGTAGTCAAAGAAAAATGGTGATGCACAGCCTCAGCCCGTAACTACAAAGACTCAGGTACTCCACCAAAAACCCACTAGTGGAAGAAAGAAGCCAGATAAAGGTTTCTGAGATAAGAGGGAGATAAACTTACTTGGGCAAGAAGGGCATCCCTCCCCAACACATCCCAGCAACAATGTAATCAAGTAAGAAGGGACAAGACTGAAGAAGAACATGCTAATATACAAAAGGGAATGGAATGAATGCATGCTACAAACCCCTCAGGGGAATGGTGGATTGTTTCCAAAAGGAGAATAAAAGGATGGAGAATAAATAACATTAGAAGGAAGTGAGGGTAAGATGAAGGTAAGAAATTGAGCTTGAGAAAGCCAAACAGAGGACAATGGATTAGAAACCCAAGCTGAAGAAGAGACTCCAGAGTTTGAAAGTTTAAGAAAAGGGCTTCAGCTCAATTATAAGCCAAGGAATATGTGCAAAGAATCAAGAAGGATAAGGCATACCTGCACCAGAGTGAAGTTGAGACAACAAACATTTTTCAACATGGATTCATACATCAGGAGGAATACATAATATTCTGAAGAAGAGAAAGAATAATAAAAAATAGGAAAGAGTGGGAAAAAAATACCTGAGAATAAAATGCAGAATGTCGAGGTAGATCTATGTCTGCACTGAAAGAATTATTTGCAAGTTTAGGCAAAGGGAAAGACTGTCTAAAATCCACTTCCTCATGAACAGGAATTACAGGAGGAGAAAAGTTTGTGTCATGGCCAAAAAAAGACCCAGACCACATGCAAGACTCCACTACCCATCACAAAATAGCCACCATGTCCTAACAGATGAAAAAGCACCTGATGACATTGCCCTAGCATATCCAGAGTGAATATAGTTCAGATGTTCAACACCAGATGGTGTGGATATGACCATTTCTGTGTAATTCATGTTGTGGAAAATAAGATCCACAAGGTCTGAAGAGTATTGTTTAAAAATAAAAACAAAAAATATTTCCATAACAGTGGCTTTGTAAATACTTCAACCAAATACTGATGTTGAGAAACTTCACATGAGCAAAAAAAAAAGACATGTCTTAACACACAAGTAACAAATCAAGAAGTGATGATTGAACAATCAGTATAGAGCAAGCTAGCTGTGCTAAGGCAGAGTCCCACTCCTATTGGTGGAGGTTTGTCACATGCTCATTTGCATGCAAAAACACAACAATACCCCATGGAAACACATGAGTAGGTGGGTCTCAAGGCTTTTGCCAATCAAAAGTGTTTACATATAGATGGCAGCACTGAATCAGAAAAAGCTAGATGAGAGAGGTTATGTATCATATATATCCAATTTTCAACTTTTTTCAAATATATGACTTAATGTAATAATCAATTTGTATGAAATCTTATGATATGCTTTCACAAGCTCAAACAAAAAACACCTAAAAGAATGCAATAATCCAAAAAATAATGCCTTATCAAAAAACGGAAAGTAGTTTAAAAAAAAAAGTCACTCCCTGAAAGCATGTTCCATCTGATAAACCTTGTGTTGAACCTTATCAAAAGCATATTGAAAGACAAAACATATATTATACACAAAGGTGTGTTGATCCAAAGTAAAATTAGCCATATTAAAGAATATCAGTAAGTTACTGAGGCAACAAAACATATTCCTAAAGCCCTGAAGATGGTAATACCTATAAAACTACTAAACTACACATCTTATACTTATTATATACTTAAAGGAGGGATTACTGTAGCATTTAGTTGTATACTTGTGTATGAATATTTAAATAATATCTCAGTACTTTGGTTTACTTGTATTGATCAAAGTTTTCAAACTAAGTTAAAAAAGTTAAATTACATCAAGTATTGATAATATAAATAAATATGATTTTAATAAACTGAAGAAATTAATTATACTTGTAGTATACATTCCTCTTACTGCATTGTTGTAGCTAGTGTGTATGTGCTTTTGAAACAAACTGTTATCTCATATCTGTCATTTGACTATAGTCTTTGTAAATATGTGACATTAAAGACTGCTTGTTATGAATTTAAATGCACGATCACCCTTTATTTCTGAAGAGTCAAAGTTTAAAATCACTTCAATTAAGCAGCAATGTGAGTTAAATATAGAATTTTTGTTATACCATAACATATATGTGTGTGTGTGTGTATTTTTCTCCAAGGATGCATCTCTCCAGAATACACTGAGCTGTATACTCCTCACAGTCTTTACACTTCCAGTGTTTAGAATTTGTCTTCCGATCTATGTTTATTAATAAAAATCTGCTCTAGTAGAGGTTTAAGTAAAACAGCACATTGGCTCTAAATTGCTTTTCTTACCAATATAACACTTGCTGGATAATTTCTTTCAGTATTTGGTAAGAGGGTTTTTACCTTATGTTTAATTATTTTAAGGTATCATAGGACAACCTTATATATAATATATATAAATGATGGGTAGCTGTTCAGTAAATGTACAGATTAATATTGGTGCTTTACCTGTCTGCTAAACTAAATGGAGAAAAACATTCATATAGAAAGCAGAAATGGAACATATGAACATAGCATTTCCAAAAAAAGCAGCTTCACCACTTGCTAGTAAAACACATTGATTTTTTTAGTTTGCTTATCTCTTCAGAAATGCATCTATACAGATAAATATGATAAGAGAGTTAGCAGACAAAACTGAACACCAACAAAAATCATGCTGTTATTCCTAAAATGCATTTTTATTCATGATTTAAAACAGTGTCTACTAATTTTCTTGTCATAACAGCATTGTTCACTGTGAAGTTTTGCAATTTGTTTATCCCTATAGAAAAAATAACATACTTGGGAAATTATTTCACCATATTCTATAAGAGGTTCAAACTCAATGTGTTTTATAAAAAAAAGAAATTCCAGAATTCTATAGCACCTTCTATGCACTTACCTCAGCATAACAATAAGACTTTGAGGTTGTATCTAACATTTGAATACACACTATTTCTAAATATGACAGAAAACTTTAAGATCATTGCTAAAACATTTTCTGATTTTTTGTGAAAATGTACAGAATGCTCTCTCATGGTACTAGTAAATAATACATACAAAAGTAATATTTTTCATTGAACATGAGATAATCAAATAGTACACAATGTACAAATCACATTAACAGTAAAACTGAGAGTGTAATAGACAAAATAAGTCATACCTGACAAATATATCTCAATATAGTAACGAACAGTGAAAACTGAATTAAGAATTCTCCAATTAGGAGTATAAACTATAATATTAAAATACTTAGTACTCATCTCACTATCTTATTGTACACAAAATTTGTCGAGGCATGAAGAAGATTTGTCACAGATTCTCAAATAGAATACATTAAATTGTCCAATGGTAAGTTTCTTGTAATTGTTAGATCGTGATATACGTACATGTAAAAATGATAGGCAAGACTCTGATGTCAAATTCTTAGACTTACCTCTGAACATTTTGCTCGCCATTTGGAATTTTTCGAAGTTTTCTTTTTTTCAAAATTTTAACTGCTCGGCGACAAAGCGTTTCCGAGTCCAACATTTCTTTCACTTTTCCATAAGATCCTTCACCTAAAACATCTCCCATTACATATTTTCCTATCATTTTAGCTTTCTTTTTTCTCGCCTGATAAATTATTTCTTTAGAATTCACTCGATGAAAAACCAGTGGTCCATCATCGTCATTCAACCACGAATCTATGGCCAAGGTTTCCATTTCGTCGTCATCTTCAAATAACATGGGAAAAGCCGGTCCGTCGACTTGCACAACTTCTTCTTCAGGATTCGCCATTACTATTGAAAATTTCAAAATCAAACTTGAAGGGTAATATTTACGTATTACAACTACAAAAAGAAATTGAAAATCTTTATAACACACTTCTTTCCCAGCGAGATGCCCTCCATGATGCTCAGCTGAGCAACCCCCGGTTAATCTCGGTCACACCAACTACGATTACTAAATATAATTTAACGCATATGAGTACTGTAACAAATCATATAACTTTAGTATAAGTTGTTATGTGCAAAAATACACAAATTGCTATATGCGCTAGGTCCACTGAAAGGGTCGAATCCTGAATTTTAAGGTTATAAGCCCTCAAGCCTATAGTTGATCCCCCGGAGGTCAAGTAAATATTTATTAGAATATTATTAATCAGTATTCGTAAATAAACAAAAGATTATACGGATTTTCTTTTTAATCATAATGTCACAGACGAGTTTTTTAAAGCTTTGAGATGTTTTACATTTTTATATTGAATATATGAATAATATTGTAAATAATTTGTATTATATGCCAATACTTTTTTTTACCGCGAATCAGTAATACGTTTACTGACTTATAATGCTAAAATCCGGGGCTCGATTCCCTGCATTGGACAGAGTGAAGATAGCCCATTGTGTAACTTTGTATTACGAAAACAACAGATGTTTATTTGTATTGTATATTCTGCGCTAACATATCTATTTTTGCTCTGCCCACCACGGGGTTTCTGCGGACTTACGATGCTGCCCCCCAGTGGCACAGCGGTATGTCTGCGGACTTACAACGCTAGAAACCGGGTTTCGATACCCGTGGTGGGCAGAGCACAGATAGCCCTTGTGTAGCTTTGTGCATAATTAAAAACAAACAAAACAAACAAACAAACTTACGATGCTAGAAATCGGGTTTCGATTACCACTGTGCCACTGAAATATGTTGAATAATGGTGCTTGAAACTCTACTTTTTCTAGTTTCAATACAAATTGCTTGAGAAAAATAATCTGATATTTAGATTCGAAATTGGCAACATATGCGCTTTGAATATTTTGAATCAAAGGACTTATAAAAAAAGAAGATGAGTTAAATATTGAAAGTGGACCACAATACGAGATCAGTGAAGTCCGAGAGCACTGATCTCCTGATGTTGGTCTTATGCCATCAACCAGGACAGCTGATCTCCAACCACGATCATTGTCACCCATGACTATATGAGGAGAGGAGAGGTACTGCTTGTGAATAAGGTTCACCATTTGAAGCTGTTTTGCTTATAACGGAGACGTTGTTGTTCGTAGGTGGAGAAAAAAAACTCATGAGGCATTCGTAAGTTTCTCTGTCTAGAGATATGTTCTGTTAAAGCTATTGTGCTTGTGGAAAATCCTGAGATTCTGTAGAACATGAAGACCAGTTTCATATGGCAACTCAATATTCTTCTTTCCAGGAAAAATAGCGAAAGTTCATCTAAAAATATGAACCCTGAATACCAATAAAACCTCAGATCTCTGTTATCATAGGTCTCTCAGTCGCGTGTTGGTCAAGATAATTATGGAGATGTCTTCTTTCTATAGCCACCTGTCCCTGTTGTCGAGTTGAATTAAATAGCTCTTCTGACATTCTAGTATAGAACCGAATAATACCTGGACCATTTTCTTAAACATTTCAAGCAAAACATTGCTTGGAATGACTAAACTTAGGAACAAGTAATTCAATTCCTAATATTATGTTGTTGAAGTCAATCAAGCACCTGGACAAGGAGAATCTCAATGGCTAGGGCACTGTCATAGCTGAATAGGGCCAATACTTTGACCTAGTGAAGAACAGAGCTATCTACTGGGTTGAGGTCAAGACTCATAAGAGGGGGAGGGGGTCTTTCATATAACATGGCCATTAATGTGGGGATTTGCAACTGCCTTCAATACCTCACCCAGACACCACTCTGGAAAGGAGGACAAAATCATCTGCATTGACTTAGGACTAGTAAGCCACTATAGATGAAACTGTCCATATCTTTTTTCAACAATAAGACAGGAGAAATATGTGCACTTCTATGTGACTGATCAGTAGATACACAAGGATTGGAGGTAAGCTATGGCTACTTCTACTATAACTAAAAAAAAAGAATGGCACCCAGGTCTAATTTGGCCTTCGACTTAGGGAGAGGCAAAAGTCAGCTCTTGTCCAAAGATTTGGTGGTTAGTTCAGCTCGTATATGGTTGGGTGGTGCTTGGTATGCTCCAATAAAAATACACAGCAGTGAGTTGTATTTCTTGGTTAACACGGGACTTAACAGAATAGTAGTTAACCTGTGATGTATCAGGCCCTCTGAGAAAAGCCACCACTCTAGCCAGTCAATATATTGTTACGTCTCCGTTCGTTAGTTAATTTTCCGTAAATTCGTTCCGACGAAACTTTAGCGACACAGGTCCTTTCTTAAATAAAACTGGTTTATTCTTTCCGAATACAACTTTACGATACACTTAATTTCAACAGTCGCTCTATAACAAACGCTATAATTCTCAACGAACGTCTCATGTGTCCAACAATATTCTCTCTGGCAGAATACATTCAATTACTCAACCTCCCCGTCGCTTCGTGGCCTGTCTTATATATACAAGACTACACTATATCTAGAAGGATCACGAGATTTAAGGAAAGGACGTGAATGTTCGAGAACGACGTGGCGTGATACTAGTCACGTGACCTCGATGTCGTAACAATATACTTTGGCATTCCATCCCTATCAGAGGCCTATCTCACTTCTTTGGTTTGCTTTTCCAAGCAGTACGGATGAGCCATAAATGCGGCAAAACTAGATTAATGCAGATGTAGTAGGGAAACAAAGAAAGGTTTAGGCCTCTATGTCATTCATGGATTCTTTTTTCTTCACTGAAGTTACACGTTTTAATGTAAACAAAAGAAAAAATTCACAGTTTTAGCAAACTGTGACTGACTACATTTGAGAGGAGAGAAATGTTTCCAACTATGTCTTGGTGTTGTCACTCACTGGTCGAAGGTATTTGTGTCTTATCGTGGTTCAGACATTAAGATTTAGACAATAGATGTACTACAGAAACTGTAAAACCAGTTTTGTCTGAGCAACAAGTGAACTGCATTTCTGTGGAAAATCTTTCAATGCTATCCAGATCAGACTCAAGAACAGTGGACTGCATGAGTGTACCATGAGGAGGGATTCAAACTAGCTGCAAATGCAGAAGTGATGTTCAATGATATAATATGGAATTCACATAGTGCATTATTGCCTTACGCTGTGGTGACAAAACTAATGCATGAAACACACTCCTACTTGTCCAGAAAGCATGCTGCATTTGCTCGAACAATTATCTAAATAAGTTATGACATAGTACTGGTGTTGATCTGTAATTACAGGCATTTCATTATTCATCTTCCCCCTGGAATGGTCACTGGCACAATTGATAAAGTGGAAGTAGCCAGAACTATCCTTACAGCTAAAGCTGATTATGTTATATTTCATCGAGGAGTAATCACATGTTTGTTACAATATTTAAGATTGTTGGTCAAGGATTGGGCAATAAATTTGTATTCAACACAATGACAGAAATTTACTGAGTTATTAGTTGAATATGCCAACATATTTATGGGACCAAAGAGCTATCCGGCTCAAACAACAGTAAATCACTATCACATGTATACAAATGATTCCACGTAGGCTTCACTGGAGCACTAGAAATGCGTTTAGCATTAAAGTACAGTGGATGTTGGAGTATGGAATCATACAACATTCAGAGAGTGTTTGGTCATTTCTGATAGTGTTACGTCTCCGTTCGTTAGTTAAATTTCCGTAAATTTGTTCCGACGAAACTTTAGCGACACAAGTCCTTTCATAAATAAAACTGGTTTATTCTTTCTGAATACAACTTTGCGATACACTTAATTTTAACGTTCGAGAAGGACGTGGCGTGATACAAGTCACGTGGCCTCCGATGTCGCAACAATAGCAATTGT
>NW_013667681.1:89327-91112 GCF_000517525.1 Limulus polyphemus | reverse complement strand
TGTTCCGACGAAACTTTAGCGACACAAGTCCTTTCATAAATAAAACTGGTTTATTCTTTCTGAATACAACTTTGCGATACACTTAATTTTAACGTTCGAGAAGGACGTGGCGTGATACAAGTCACATGGCCTCCGATGTCGCAACAATAGCAATTGTCAGGAATAAGAAGGTACACAAAGATTCTGTGTTGATTTTACAATGAATGATGTGACCCATATTGATGCCTTTCCATTAAACTGGACAGACGAATATCTAGATGTATAGTAACGTACTCTTTTGTTCAATACCTTAGACCCAGTTCCCATTAAACTTGGCAAGTACCTGGATGATATTAGCAGACTTAAGTCTTCTTTCAGCATTTGAAGTAGTTTATACTAATTCTGGGTGATGTCATTTGGCGTGAAGTAGTTTGTACTAATTCTGGGTGATGCCATTTGGGAGAGATTAGGTATCAGTCATTTAAAATCGGCAGGCACATTGTACATTGACAATAATGTCTTGGAATTTGGTAACAAATTTCAGTCTGTTGATGAAAACCTAGGCAAGGTTCTTCAGTAGATAAAGAAGGCGAGCTAAGGTGTACACAGGTAGAATTCCTTGATCACAATGTGGGAAGGGACGGAATCTTGATGTACCTTGAAAAGATCACAGTGGTCAGAATTTGGCCCCATCTCCAGACTAACTGAGAAATCTGCAGTTTCCTAGATTTCTCGTCATATGACCAAAGATTTGAAGTGATTTTGTACAAGATTGTTACATCGTTATCCACAATGACTAAAGTCAAAATACTGTTACGAAAGCGGAAGTCACGTGACGCTGGTAACACGTAATGATTTCTAGAAAGATCGGGGAACATCACGAATAATCCAGTATTTCCTAGACGTCCGCTATTCTTGTATATAAGTGCGCCGGACAATGAATCGGAATAGAATTACAGACAGGTAGAGATAGAGACGGACAATTGAGTCATGCGCGGTAGTAAGTAAAATGCGTGAATCGTTCGTTGTGAATTATAGAGTGTGTTTAAGTTAAAGTAACTGTGGAAATTAAGTGTATTGCAAAGTTGTATTGAGAAAGAATAAGCAAGTTTTATTTAAGAAAGGACTTGTATCGCTGAAGTTTTTCGGGAAGAATTTCTATGGGAAATTAACAAACGAACAGAGACCTAACAAACTGGTGTCAGAGAGTGTAATGAAAATAAAAATAAAAGAAGAAGAAGAAGATGTAAACGAGAGGTGGCAAATCAAACTACTGCTTAGCAGATTTGATGGAAGCAATACAAGAACAGCAAAAGAAAGAAGAAGAACGAGAAAATAAACAAGAAGAGAGACAACAGCAGTTGCAAGAAAACCTGCAACAGTGGCAGCTCGAACAATAAAATAAACAAGAAGAGAGATTACATCAATTGTTGGAGGAAACAGAAAAGAAGCAAGAAGAGAGATTACAACAGCTGTTGGAGGAAAAAGAAAAGAAACAAGAAGAGAGATTACAGCAGTGGCAAGATAACTTGCAACAGTGGCAGCTCGAATAGCAAAATAAACAAGAGAGATTACAGCAGTGGTTGGAGGAGAAAGAAAATAAACAAGAAGAGAGACTACAGCATTGGTTGGAGGAGAAAGAAAATGAACAAGAAAAGAGACTGCAGCAGTGTTTGGAGGAGAAAGAAAGTAAAAAAGAAGAAAGTCTCCAACAGTTGAGAGAAAGCCACAGTACACAAATGGAAAACATTAGTAAATTTCAAAGCAAATTAAATGCATTAAAGGATGATTTATTGTATTTTACAT
>NW_013667681.1:84967-88365 GCF_000517525.1 Limulus polyphemus | reverse complement strand
TAAGCCAAAGGTGATGCATGCCAACAGGACATTTCAATTGGAACGAAGTGAACAACAGAACAAATGACGCTGCTGAAGACGTGTAACATGAAAAAGCCACTGTCGAAGAAGAAACTCTACTCGGTTTTGAGAACGGGAAACAGTGAAGCCCTTAATGAAATTACTACCACTGATGCGACTGTTACCGATAATATGACATTTCCTGATGGAGCAGATGAACCCCACGCGAAGCAGGAGCCAACGAGACGGAGACTAGTACGGAAGAAGATACGTCCCGAAAAATTAAGAGACTTTGTTGAATTTTAATTTTGTGTTTGCAAATTCTGTACATTTAATCAAGTTATTGTTAATTATCTATCGGTTTAATGTAAGTGGCTATTGTTCGGGACGAACCATACTAAGAAAGGGGCAGTGTTACGACAACGGAAGTCAAGTGACGCTGGTAACACGTGATAAGTTTCTAGAAGGATCATGAAGGCTCGAGTGTTTGCCAGACGCCGTCTAGTTTAGTATACAAGCCGGCAGATAAATTGATAATGGAGATAATCGAGTCAAACCTTAAGTAAAGTGTGCAAATCGTTGTGAATTATATCGTGTGTTGAAGTTAAAGTGACTGTGGAAATTCTGTGTATTGCAAAGTTGTATTGAAAAATAATAACTAGTTTTATTTAAGAAAGAACTTGTGTCCCTGAAGTTCCCCGGGAAATTAACAAACGACCAGAGACGTAACAATATTTTTATATTTTCTTTTTGTTTTCAAGCAATTATAAAATCAGTCTTAGTTTTATCACAATTTACATGTCTTATATACACTTACTAATAATCAAAATCATGGGTATTTTTATCTTTACATATAAACAAACTACTAATTAGAAAATGTTAAGCAAACGACTGAATAAATCAACTAAATAATGAGCAAGTAGATTTTAAAAATAAACTTGGTCTTGTAGTATTTATTCCATAGTTTTTTTTAACAAACTGATAAAAAAAAGTATACTTTTATCAATTTATAATTTTTGTAAATATAATTCTGCATAATAAACTACTTGTAGTGCCCTCTACATAGGATTGACCTAAATTTTGTCATAATAAGCCCTAAAGCTTACCCCAGGGTCATCAAGAAAGTTGCGTGTTCGTGGGGTTTCTGTTACATTTTCTTTTAGCGAACAGTATTTTTAAACTATAGTGTTCCTTTGCAAATATATTTTATAAGCTTAAAATATGTTTTCTGGATATTAAAGGTGTTTACTAATCTGTGTATAATAACATATTCTCCCATAAGGCTTCTTTATTACAAGAAATAATAATGAAAATTTCTTGTAAGAAAACAACTAATTTTTAAAAAGAAACATACTACATTTTTGCATTACACTTCATTAGGTTTTATTTGAACACCTAGCCTGCAAGTCAATGGGACCATATTTTGGAGATTGGGTGTACTACAGAGGTGTGTCACGATTTCCGGTATTCAAGTTGCAGCCATAAAATAAAAGTATTCCAAAAAAGGGCTCAATTTATTAACCTCAAAAAACCACATTATACTGCCAAATAAACTAACCTCTCAACAGTGTTCAGTCATAAAGGTGCAGAATTTAAAAGTTAGCCAGACTGCTTTCCTCTTGCACAAAATAGTAGAAGTGTTCATGTTCAGGTGGGTACAGCACTTAGCCACCTTACCAATGGCAAGTAAGCTTTGTCGAGCCTTCCTTGGTCACCTGTATCAACAGAACTTGTGAAAACTTTGGGGAAAACAGCTTAAAAGAGCTAAAGAACCAGATATTATAATGCCCAACATGTGCTGCATTCAAATAATAAAAAAAGAAGAGTACTGGAAAGCTTTGGGAATCAACCCTCAAAATATGTCTCCCTCACTGAGCCATCAGTGATTTTCACAATAAGAATAATACTTCTTTTCATCTAACAGATTTCATTTGCATAACCATAAATTTTCTCTACCCTAACACTAACTGTTGTCAATGTAGAGAAAAAATGAAAAATATGAAAAAAAAAAGACTGCAGATTGTACCAGACAATTACAATTATTTATCATTACAGCTTCCAGTATTCACATCTGCTTGCTTTTAACTGTATTACTTTACAATGTCCTTTAGACCTTAATTAGGTATAAAGTTACAATCACATGATACATTTAGTTTGAACTGGTTTTGTTTTCACTTACCTTTGTTATCTAACCCAGTAAGTTTCTAATTTTTACATCTGAGTTACTTTTGTTAAAAAAAATACATAAAAAAACAAGAAATTTTATACTTATTTTAGAATTAAAACCTATAGCAGTAATTTGTACTCAATACATACTTACTTAGCACTATGTTATTCCTTTCAAATTGACATTTTAAAATAATCAGGCACTAAAATAGAATGCCCCAAAACTACTTTAACTGGTTTTCTAGCTAAAGTATTAAGTGATTAAAAAATTCCATTAGCTGCTCAAAGCAGAAAAATTTGACTGCAAACAATGAAACTGAGGTTGAATATCTACTTACAAACTCCAAAACAAAGTAACAGTATAAGGAATTTTGTAAAGAAAAAGCAGCTCTTTTTAAAAGTTGTAAATAATTCAATAGCAATGTCAGAGAGAAGGATTACTTTGTTTTTGAATGAATGAATGTCACGGGGGCTTGACATTTTTTATCTTGGTAAAACAAGAATGTTGGAAGTATATATATTCTGGTTTGTCAATATCTACAATGTGTGTTTCTAATTAGTTGAACATTAGAAAATCATATAAAAATTTAAAAAATATATAAAAAAAAACAATTTGGAGATCAGACATGTCACATGACACGGAGAAATGATGATGGAGATTTTTTTAAGTATTCTGAAATTAATATATTAACACTAATCTAATATTAAAAAGTAAATAATAAATCATGTTTTGATATCAAATTTATTGACATACAATGATAATAAAGTTGTTTAATTAAATTTTGAATGTAGTTCTGTAAAAGATCATAACCTGCACTTTGACCCTACAATGCACAAAGGGTTATAAGAAGTCCCATCAGTTAATAAATTTTTTGATATTTCTGCAAAGTATACAAAGTTAGAAATTTTACTGAACATGAGACAGAGAATGATAATGTTAAAAACTTTCAACATTTAATAGTTTCATTTTGAATTTATTTATTGAATATAAGTAATATTTATTACGAGTTACAGCTTTTTACATTAAGGAAAAATATTTTTAAAACAGATACAATGTTTCAATGACTGGTGTGATCAAGTTTTGTGTATTTGAGAATGATCACACTAGTGATCAAAACATCGTACCAATTTAAAAAAATATTCTTCCTTACTATAAAAGCTGAAACTTGTAATCAATTTCAACATTTTAACTATGAATTACAAATTACTAGTTTAAACAGTATCAATAAATG
>NW_013667681.1:80522-84128 GCF_000517525.1 Limulus polyphemus | reverse complement strand
TGAACTGAATGTTTTAATACACATATAGTAATACCCTATTGAACTGAATGTTTTCTCTAAAAATACTGAATTTGCAACATCAGTTTTATTAAAATGGTATCTACACAATAATTTCCTAACATCACAACGTGTAGATTTTCTAAGTTACTTTTTCTTAATTGTGACTAATTCCTATGAAACATTTTAGGAAAATTCCAATTTTATTTGTAATTGGCACAGTTTCTATCAAAGTAAAAGAAAATTTAAACTATTTTTAAATTCTAAAAAATTATAGAGAAAATGTAACAATTAGCATATTTGTGGAAAACACGAATGTCTAAGCACATAAACTACTCTTTTTTTTTTGAGCTGAAATGTTATTTTTTACTTGACACTTTTGTGGCTTTAAACAATAGCTGTGAAAAATGGTAATGTTTGTAAACAATTTTAATTCCAAAATGTTGAAATCCAAGTCACTTAAAAAAGAAAAAGTTTGATACTAAGTGAGTTTAGTTACAAGTTCACTAAATTTCTAAAATACTAATTGATATACAATCTTTACAGATTCTGTGGACCAAACATGCTGAAAGACTATGTTCCCTGCTCTACTAGTATAATACTCCTATCAAACTGAGATATTCTTGTACAGTTATCAATAATCAACATAGTTATATTACACCTTCAGTCTCTGTTTTCACTCAAACAAAAGATAGAAATAAACTTACTGATTGAACAACATAGAGAGCATCATGTCATTGGTTTCTTCAGGTAAGTTTGTAAGGAACAGAATCTGGTTTGGTGGCTGCATTTCAGGTGCCAGGGCTACTGGTTGTTGTGCTAGAAGATTCAGAAATTTAGTAACCAGTTGTTACCTCACGAGTCATTGGTTACAGATTAAATCATAACATAAAAAAGGAGTAGACTTTTACATTCATAGCTTTATTTAAATTCAGCACTTGTTACAGACTAAAAAAACATCAACTTTTTATCTGTGATAAAAATTGCAAGGTATATCTTCTACATCCTTTATTGGAATTTAATAACAAATAAATATTTAAAATGTATCATACCAGCTGGAGCTACATTTGGAGGGTTCTGATTTGAGAATCCTGTAGTTATCCCCACTGGCTGGTGACTAGGTGGCTGAGGCTTAGGAGGCTCTCTGGCTACTTTCTTCTTACCCTTCTTTACCTCAGTCTCCTTTGGTTTCTTTGGACGCTCTACGTATGTTCCTTTCATTTTGGCAATAATTTCTGAATCTGTTTTTGCATACTGTATCCTCTATATAGGAGCAAGTTTTTTCATTTAAAGTACAAACATGGTAGGAGACCAAACAATACATTAACACACAAATGTGACTTGTATCATCATAATATATTCTAAAACTTACATTTATATACCCAATCTTTATCATTTCATGAAGCAATCACTATAACCAAAATAATAACAATGATAGCTAGGAATTTAAAAAATTAGCATCATCATTATTATGTAATACAAAACAATTTTCTTTAGCTTTCTGTCAACAATCAGGTCAAAGGGTGAATGTCACAACATCTTGGAGTTCTCTTCAAAACCTAATTAACCCTTTCATGACACTTTTCTGCACAAGTCACTGATTTACATTCAAATTTAATTAAGCAACTTTACTACCATTTTATGGGAATGAAATTAACATTATAATGTATGTTATGATTCAAAGTTTTAATTCCTTTATCTTAAAAAAAACAACTTAAACTTCATTTTGTGAGCTATGATAAATTTCAACTTCCTCTCACACTTCCTATCTTGACTCGGATAACACCAGTCCTGTAGATATATGTCAAAACAATTAAGTATGTTAACTTGTTCTACTGACACATAAGTGTCAAAGTTCTCTTGCTGAATGGAGTAGAAACAAATAAATTTTATTTATCTCTTCTATACTTTTACCTAAGCTTTATAACATACATGTAGTTGCCACATAAACATGTATATAATCATTAGAAAGAGCTCATTTTACACTATAATCGACCAAGTTATTTTGAAATTGGTGCTTAGTTTTTGTAACTGCCTGTAGTATTGTTGGCTGCTTTATCCATGATAACACTTAGTTTCTTCTTAGCTAAATGTGTCATAGTTAGAGATACAGTCAAATTGTATTTAGGTCTTATATGTTATATCTTGGTTAAGTATGTATTATTTATGTTTTAAAATGTATAATTGAAAGTTTAAACATTTTTTAAAATACACATCATACTTTGCATCAGTTCTCAATGCTTAAGATCTTGCACGAGGGGAAGATAATTCTGCTGAGGGCTTAGGCATCTCTGTTGCAAATACTGCAATCATGCCCTAAGGGCACCACTGATTTGTGCAGAGATGAGTAATACAAGATAAAGGACAGGAAAGGAAAAAAAAAGAAGAAAAAATTAACTGTATGTGAAAAAGAAAATACATAAAATCACAAATTTAACACAAGGAAAATCTTTAAAGATATTTAAAAAAAATTAATATACATTATATAAATTTTTTCTATTTCTTAATTTTACACACTGTATGTTGATGATAATATCAACAGTTAGTGATATGGAAAAATAAAATATAAACATTTATCTTAAAAAAAACTTTTGATATCCTTTCAGGAGGTTCTAGAGATTATGCAAATAAAATATGAAAACTCTATGATGAAGAAAAGTATTGATATACTTGAAAAGAAAATCACCTTGTAATCGAACTATTCAGAGTTTGAGTGCAAATAACTACTACAGGTAAATAACATATTTTTAGTAGAAATACGTAATTAAAATAATGTCATTCTTTGTGTAGAAGATACTTATAAACTATAACAAAATCTTACCAGGTTTTCTGATGATATCTCAAAGTTACCATATGTATTGTTGCATAAATGTCCTTCCCTAGTCGAGCTATCATAAAATATGTTAGCCCGTTGCGAACGGGTTGAAGAACTTTATTATCATTGTATGTTAATAAAATTGGAATCAACATTTTGTATATATTGTAAACCATGCTGTCTGAGCATTCTGTCTCCCGTTGCTTCCTGTGCTGCATTTGAAATGAAGGGAGAACGGACATGAATAATGTTGATATCAAATTTTATTTTTCAAATTGGTAGAAATTAATCACTATCTTCCACATTTAAAAATGTGATTTAACTTAAAGAATAAAAAGGTAGACTTACCATATGTTATTGTCGAACAGCTCTTAGTATGACTGAAATGCTTAACA
This sequence comes from Limulus polyphemus, assembly GCF_000517525.1. NCBI lineage: Eukaryota > Metazoa > Arthropoda > Merostomata > Xiphosura > Limulidae > Limulus > Limulus polyphemus. The sequence continues at coordinate 80,921 of NW_013667681.1, read as the reverse complement.
ACTACTTTTCATGGTGGGCAGTATAAGTAGCTCAGAGCTTTGGCTCTGAGTGAAACCAAGAGTGCAACACAATTAACCTTTTCAAAGTTCATGAAATAAATTGATACACTAGCTTAAACATTTCCCATCACTGAGGATGGGTACTTTTACTAGATTAATTTGAACTTTTCCCTTCACTGGAAACTGATACTTACATTTGTAGTACATAGTTTATAATTCACATTTTAATATGTTTTAATATCTTCATTTGAAAGAAAATATTTAAAAAAATATAATTTTGTGTGTGTCATAAGGCATGTCTTCTTGTTCTATTGATCACTCTATATTTTATTACATCTACCATACAACTTATATGGTGTTTAATGAATTAGAAACTGAACATAAGGCATGTCTTCTTGT
>NW_013667681.1:74997-79602 GCF_000517525.1 Limulus polyphemus | reverse complement strand
CCTACAAATTCTTCATTGCTTTCACAGTAATTTATTTTTTTATTATTTAGGGAGAATTATAAATAGTTATGTTTTTAAAAGAAAAGAAAAACTACTATTGTTATAAATAACACGTGGCTTATGTATATCGTATATATACATATATATTATTCATACCTTCGGTGTATAGGACACAAGCAGATTTTGGGGTAAAAAAGTGCATCTTATACACCGAAAAATATGGTATTCATTTAGTGGTTAATCCCAGTAATTTTACTTGAGTCCAATTTTTGTATACAAATAAAATATCTTGTTTAAGAAAATATGTGGGATGAGTGGTTAACGATGGATTACACTGACCACGTGACCCCAAAGTAACCATCAGTTTCTATATTATAACTTTTAATTTGTTTTGTGTGTCTTCATGAAATTTTTCAAGCTTTTAGTAAACATTACAAGTCTTTTGTAGACAAAAAAAAAGTTAGAATTTTTAGAATATATGGAATCATTCTTGGAGTTCATGTACATAATCTCTAAAACCTCCTAAGTAGATAAACATTTTGTTTTTTTCCATAACATTTTATATATTTATTTATTTTCTCTGTTACCTTCTATAACCCTTACTTTATACAGGGTCAGTCAGTTTGACTGCCCTCATCACCACCATAAAACTTTAAAGGATGATTATCTGTTATCTTCTATAACCCTTACTTTATACAGGGTCAGTCAGTTTGACTGCCCTCATCACCACCATAAAACTTTAAAGGATGAATATCTGTTATCTTCTATAACCCTTACTTTATACAGGGTCAGTCAGTTTGACTGCCCTCATCACCACCATAAAACTTTAAAGGATGAATATCTGTTATCTTCTATAACCCTTACTTTATACAGGGTCAGTCAGTTTGACTGCCCTCATCACCACCATAAAACTTTAAAGGATGAATATCTGTTATCTTCTATAACCCTTACTTTATACAGGGTCAGTCAGTTTGACTGCCCTCGTCACCACCATAAAACTTTAAAGGATGAATATCTGTTATCTTCTATAACCCTTACTTTATACAGAATCAGTCAGTTTGACTGCCCTCCCATGTCTTCTTGTTCTACTGATCAGTCTATATTTTATTACATCTACCATACAACTTATATGGTGGTTAATGAATTATAAACTGAACATCAGACATATCTTCTTGTTCTATTGATCACTATATTTTATTACATCTACCATACAACTTATATGGTGGTTAGTGAATTATAAACTGAACATCAGACATATCTTCTTGTTCTACTGATCAGTCTATATTTTATTACATCTACCATACAACTTATATGGTGGTTAATGAATTATAAACTGAACATAAGACATGTCTTCTTGTTCTGTTGATCAGTCTATATTTTATTACATCTACTATACAACTTATATGGTGGTTAATGAATTAGAAACTGAAACTTCACACATTTAGAAGATAGAATAACAACATGAGTACCTCACATCTTTTTGAAACCACGAGGGTAGCCCCACCCACTACTCCATTCTTTTGAAATCACTTAAGTGCATGTTTATAACAACATAAAGAGCACATTTCAAACTACATATATCTGACAGTCATTTGTGACTGGCTTGAAGGAGAAAGTTTTTTTTAGAATTTCACACAAAGCTACACGAAGACTATCTGCGCTAGACATCCCTAATTTAGCAATGTAAGACTAGAGGGTAGGCAACTAGTGATCACCACCCACTGCCAACTCTGTTGCTACTCTTTTACCAATGAATTGTGGAATTGACTGTCACATTATAATGCTCCCACAGCTGAAAAGGCGAGCATGTTTGGTGGGAAGGGGATTCTACCCATGACCCTCAGATTGTAAGTCGAGCACCCTAACCACTTGGTCATGCTGGGCCTTGAAGGAGAAACTTGTATTTGACTGGAAATTTTGAAGAATGTCTAGTAAGCTGTTGCTCTGAACAGAAATGAGATTTTTTTAACCCACATATACTTTATTTAGAAAGCCATATAAATTACAGTGGTTTTATCCATACCAGTATAGGAATTTGATAATTTTTGGTTTTCTAAAATGCATCTTTGAAATATACAAAATTAAGTTATCTTCTCCATCCACTAGAGAATAAATGAGGCTTAAGGCAAGGCTTAGCAAGTACAATGAGTGAATACTAATCAGTTCTGTAACATCATAAGTACTAGAAACCATTGTTTTAATAAATATTTTTTATTTATTTTGTTATGTTTTAAGAAAGATAAATAAAAATTAAAGATTGAGTAAATAGTAATAATATAGGTATATTTATGTATGTTCATAAACAATTACACACTTTGTACACCTATACCTATAAATTTCAACCACCCCGGAAGGATGACATCCAAATACTTACCAAGTTTACTGGAATGGCCAGGACTTTGTAGAGTTACACCATAAATATTTTCTCTCAATTTGATAATTTTAGGAAATTCTCATTGCAACCACTGTCCTATAAACAAGCCAACAAATCCTCCCCCACTGTGCTCTTGAAGACAGGATTACAATAAAATTTGCAGGAAAGTTCTGGTAATTGCATCGCATGAGCTTATTTGTTACTGATGGTATTGTATTGTTATGTAAACAGTCTAATGGCAGATGCAGTGATTCATGACTTTATCATCAGCAGGTTTCTACTTCAACTTCTAACAGTAAAATAAGCATAGGAAATAGATACGAAAAGGTTAGAAGAAAAAATTTCTGGGGAAGTACTTCGTGATCAATAGTAAAGAGGACAAAACAGTACTACTCATTATATTTTGTATTTTTCATCCTCTAAAGTTTTATAGTGGTGATGGTTAATGAATTAGAAACTGAACATAAGTCTATATTTTATTACATCTACCATACAACTTATATGGTCTGATCAATAGAACAAGAAGACATGCCTTATGTTCAGTTTCTAATTCATTAACCACTATATAAGTTGTATGGTGTAAGAAAGTATAGACTGACCCAAAAAAAATTATATTTGGCTTTTATTAGCTATTTTCTTTCAAATCAATAAATCACCACATATATTAAAATGTGAATTATAAACTACATTTTGATACCAGTTGTATTGATATAATTTGGTAATAAAGTTGTTTAATTAAATTTTGAAAATAACTCTCTAAAATGATATTACATGAATTCTTTGAACTGTCCGTAACAAAAGCGTTAACATTGTATCATCATTACTACTGCTTCACTCAAAGCCAAGGTTAAAACGAAAATTACTACTGCTTCACAACTGAAGAAATCCCTCTCTGCTTCAGCAGTCAGAAACCAATATAGCAACAGAATACTAAACCGGTCAAGTGAGTTTCAAAGGACAACCCTTTTCCTAGGACTAAAAAGTTTATTTATACAGTTGTATTTGCTTCTTTTCCTTTCCTGTCCAAGTTTGATTTATTCTCTGATTAATACTTTCAAAATATTCTGTTTATTTCAGATTACTTGTAACTTACCTAGTGAAAATGTACCTGAACACTGTAATGATTTTATATTAACTGCTGTAGGATATTTCTTTTATCAGTTTATGTAATGTTAAGTATGAAAAAAAAAGTACCAGGAATATGTCACACCAACCTCTCCTTGAAGTTGAAATAATAACCAATTAGAATTCAGGAAAGAGATGATGGAAGCATCAATGTCAAAATATTTTTTGTTGTTTTGAATAGTAAGGTTGAACATGATCAGGTGGGCCACATCTATCCTACATGTGAGAAAATGAGAAATGTTTTAAAGATTATATACAGCATCAACTGCAAACAGAATAACTGGTATGAACACACACACACACACACACACAAATATTAATTCTAGGCTACTTTTCAATGACCCAAACTGCTCTGTTATAACTCAATGGAAAAAATCCCATATAAAATTAGAATGTCAAACAAATCAAATAATAAAACACTAACGTTTAATTTCAACTTAACACCAGTTTAACACTTCTCAGCTGAACAATGAACAAACAACACCAATTACTTTGATTCATTGTTTATTTATTGTTTCTAAGCCCTAAGCTAAGCATTGTTATCTGCACTGTGTCCATAAGTTATAAAACCCTGCATTTAAGGGTTATAAACCTTCAATCTTATTGTTAAAGCCAACGAAGCATTATAAATTGGTATATGTATATATACACAGCGTGGTCACAACTAACTAGACACCACCTCTTCAGAAAAAATGAAATTTTTCAGTCATATTCATATGAATTGAAATATTTATAATTTAATTAATATCTAGTAGATCTTCCTTTCACTTCGTGGAGTTCATTGATCCTTTGGGGCATCATGAGAATCATCTTGTCAATTTTAGATTGTGGGATTTTCGCTTACTCTTGCTTCAAAACTTGGAGTAGATCGCTCTTCGAAGTTGGTTTTTTTTTGTTGTTTCTTGACTTGCTTGTCAGGAGATTGGCTCAGCCAGGGCAACTTCTGGATACCATTTTCTTCTTGCCACTTTTGGGTGTTTCTAGCAGTGTAACACGCTGCTCCATCCTCCTGGAACAACGTTGTGTTCTTGTATACGAAACCCGAGGAAAAAAGTGGCAAGAGTCCTTCCTCCAATATTTTGACGTATTTCGCAAAATTTATGTTG
>NW_013667681.1:68525-74905 GCF_000517525.1 Limulus polyphemus | reverse complement strand
TACTAATTTTTAAAGTTTCAAATTGAATTTTTGTTCAATAAAAATCTTTCAAATCCGACTGTAGCTTCCCCCACGAAAACTTTGTCTTCAAAATAAGGGCGCGTCTTATATTCCGAAAAATACGGTAGCTTCAAATCTTATTAATCATTACGTCTAAAAAACTTGAAATACACTTACTAAAATAAACAACCTTCCAAATATATTACCTATTATACCAAAGAGCTAGAGAAGCAGAAAACTAAAAAGTTTTCTACAATAACAAGAAGTTTACCATAAATTGTGTGTAGATATATCTGGTTCAAGTCTAGAAATAATTATAATATTAATTGTAACTAACTGTATACGTTCTTTACCTATATAAACCTGGTACTTGTTCATTCATTTTCACCAGAGAAAGTTCATTCAAACTTCTTGATTGTCAAGTACAGCTTATAAAATTAAAGTTTAATGAGCACAGCCTGGTGTGAAAAAATAACAAGACAAAATTAATTTACAAGTTTAATGAGCACAGCCTGATATGAAAAAATAATAGACAAAATCAATTTATAATTACATTTTCACTACTTCCTTTCTGTATAATTTAAATGTTAGTTTTGTCCAGATTAAAACAAATCCCGTCAGTAATGGACAATTTACACGGCTTTACAGAGAATAAAAACAATTTATGTGCAAAAATATAACATTAAGCACATGCTGCTTATATATACTTCATCACAATGTAAAACTAAGGTTAACTGTTTCTCACCATTGGTTTGTCGTAGAAGGGGAATCCATGCATTGATCTCAGAGCATTGGTTGCACTATTAATATCCTTAAAGATGACAAAGGCCTGCCCACGCATTTTAAGAGTCTTCATAGCAACAATATTCAGTATTTGTCCAAACTGTGAAAAAATGGCATACAGGGACTTCTTCAGCTCTGTAAGGCACAAAACAGATTACACCTAAGATCACATCATGTTAATAGTACTGTGCTTTTACAATAGGGCTTTAAATTAACAGTGGCTAGACAGTGGGTTCTAATGTTTATCCATTAAGGGACCAGTTGATAATCCAAACTACAGATGGCCACCCTATAATAAAAAAATGTTTTGATCTTAAAAGTTATAACATTAATGCAGAAAGCTGATGAAACATTAGAAGTCAATAGGCCTATCATTTGCACTAATCATGGACAAATTAACAGGATGTGGAAAACAAATCATCTGAAGTATATATGATTTTATTTTATTACTACCTCCAATGAGCAACCACAGTATTTCTAACCATGGTGCTGGCACAACTGTCTGCAACAACTGGACTGTGCGAGTTTAGCCAGCTGGCCCATATGTTAATTGTTTTGGCAACCAATCACACAAGTTAAGCTTAAGCCTTAATATCTCCATTTTCTGATATTCAGACTGGGTATGCCACGTAGCTGAAATGACAATCTCAGACCCACCATGGCACTGACATGTGAAATAATCTTGTTCATCACAATTACAGTAACCTCCTGTACTCAGAATATTACAATATAAATGACAGAGAAATTTGCTAGTGATAATTTCAAACCCTGAACATAGATCTAAAATTATATATTATATTAAAAAAAAAAAGTTATTCAAACACACAATGTTTCCTGAAAGTTCACACTGGCTGAGTAGTTACAGCTGTTAATGGCATGTTACACACAATTTTTTTTTCTTTTCTAACATGGCTGGCACTGTTGTAAGTTTTAAAGTAACTGCCAAACATTTGCCATTGGTCAAAAAAGTTTGTTTCAAGAACTGTTTTAAAAAAGTAATACTTAATAAACCAAATGTTCTGTAGAATTTATAAGAGTTTAAGGATGTTTATAAGTACAATAAACAGTGTAAACAAATTAACCAAAGTACTCTGGAATGAATATTTAAAAAAAGCATAATAAGCATACATTAATTATATATTATTATTCTTATTTACCAATTCGATGCTGAAGTCTTCCTGTATATAGATTTAAAAACAACAACTGTTTAATAAAATTTATAAAACACTAACAAAACTTAAGATTAACACGAAAGCTACGAGAGTATACTAACCAAAAAATAAGTCCACTTTTTTGAAAATACAATCATATAATCAATGACAACAGATCACTTGACCTTTGTGATAACATTTCAATGACATATACCTGTTCAATCCTCTAACACTATGGATATTAATGAACCAAAATTTTTACATTTTGGATAGTCTATTATAATACTACTGTTTTTGATTGTTCTGAAAATGTGTGCACATTTTATTATCTAAATGCTCATGTGCACGTACTTCATTTAAAAAGATGTAAATATACTTTAGGATATTTATTACAATAACATATTGATAGTTTTAAGTATGATAAAGTTTAGCCCTAATTAACTGAAGCAAAAAATTTACACAAATTACAGTTTTAACTTATCTCTTTATTGAATACAGGCCATACTTAGGTTTAACTAATGTTAAGCCTAAGACAAGTGGACTTGCAGATTTCAGTATTTGCAATTATAATTCTTTTGTACTATTCTAGAACTCCTGTATTTAAAGAAGTAATATTGCAATAAAGATACTAATTTGACTGCAAATGTTTTGTGGGTCTCTTACTAGTAAATTACCAATTATCCATATTATATTAGCTTTATAAAAAATGAATCAAGATCTAAAGATGTGTCACAGATAAAAAAGTGGACATTTAATAGTACAAGGTTTCTTGTTGTAACCAAGTTTTATATATATGTATATCTTTATTCCATCAAGTGTTTGTTATCCCAACTGATGTAATAAGTAGACCCCCAAAATAATGTTAGTATAACAGTAAACAATTTTTTTTCTGTTTTCTCTTAAGCATTGAAAATAATTTTTATATTTTACATCCATCCATTCATTCCAATCTTTGAGATAGGATATCCCAAGGTTGAATGGGTGGATTTTGATTAAACTTATATAACAAGTATTACATACAAAGTTCTAGACCTAATTAACTTTTGAAGGTCATGGGCCAAAGGTCAAAGTCAAAAAGCCACTGGTACATAGGAAATCTTCCCCAACTTAATGGACATATTAAAATACAGGATGAATGGATACTTAACAAACGTATGCCACATATACTACTTACAAAGTTATAGACCTGATTAACTTTTGAATGTCATGGGTCAAATGTCAAGATCAAAAGGCCACTTCTATATAGAAACTCCATTACAAACTTGTGGACAGGTGTTACATCGTCAGAATAGAAGGGGGGACTTAAATATACAGTATAATATTAGTGGGAATATAATTGTTTCATAAACACAAATTGAGCTATTTTTTTACATGGGACTACATATACACCATTTTCACATTTCTGGAAGTACTACTTTACAACAAAAACCAACATTTTACAAAGTAATGTGTCACAACCACATTCTTCTTCTCCAGGTCTAAGTACTTAGTACGCTCATGGATTAGTGACAACACTTTCTTTTAAATATAACTAAAACTACAGTGAAGTTTAAAAATATATTTGATTGGAATAATTTTAATAATAATATCAATATATATGTTAACAATGCTTCAGTAGTCATAATGTTTAAGATTTTCCAATTAAAGGGACCCTTGTGCACATTTGACCTGCTTTATACCTAGACATCACACAACAATAGCCTTACCTGACCATCCACCCAACTACAAGAGAAAATAAAACAGAGAATATGGTCAGGATTGGAATTACAGAATAAACTAACACTAGGATATCAGCCGTGGCATTGTTTGACATACTAGCCTAAACAATATGTAACCAAAAATATGATAATAATCTTATATAACAAAATTAATGTTCAAGTATATTTGTAATAACTTATTATTTTTTAATTAATAAAAGCTAAATTTGACAGTTATGGGTCAAAGGTCACTGGTACATTTAAGAACTACAAGCATATTATAAAAAAGAAGATTCAGGAACATTACACAACCTACATAAAACAATTCTCAAACTTGTGAGGTGTTTAGGTCCTGAATGTTTTTCTTTTAAACAAAACATTGTGCATTTTTTCTCAAGACAATATTTCTTCTTTTAAATAATAAAAACTACTCCAAGGTTTAACAAAACTATCAGTGAATGCCGCGTGGCTTACAAGTTCATACATATGCAAGTAGTGTAAAAACAAGCTATAAAAGAATACTTTCTGGAAAATAATGTTTTGTTGTTTGATTAAAGCAAAAATTAAATCCCTATGTTCTAAGTGCATTATGTTTCTAGCTGCAACTTTAAAAATTCAAACAGATTACTTAAATTGAGTTAGACAAATTTTCAATCATCATAAAATTCTTGATAACTCTGAAAGTTGCTGCCAAAACGAACTGCCACATCTGCTCAACTGATGTTGGACTGAAATGCATTAGTAGCTGAATTGTTAATAAATTAAACATCTGTTATCACTTAACTGTGAAAAGTAATATAATGTAACAGCCTAACTGGTTATCTCTCACCATTTAATATCTTAATAAGGGAAGACAGAACTTACCTTCTTTGTTGACTTTTTCATTAAGGTTGTTGATATAAATAGTATGGTTAGGTCTTATATCCATTTTTTCTGAAAGAAGCAAACATTTATGTAAATATACCAATTGTTTAATAGTTCAAAAGAAAACACCTGAATGGACAGAAAAAAAAAAATTTTGTTTCAGAGCCTGTTCTCTGTTGTTAAGCAATGGGTTTACAACTTACTATATTTATACACATGCAAACTTGAGTACACTGGTTCCACTACCGAGAGTCTTCGGCACAAAGAACACCAGAAGTTAAAACTTCACATTGCACACATTGAATAGAAGTGAGATTCAGCAGTTTAAAATTAGTTTATAAACCAGTAATGAAAGCAACTTAATCATTCAACTTATAAAACTCTGGAACAGATAACAGGCTCTATCTTTGAAACATAAATGTTACGCTGGAAGAATGCAAAAAAATTAAAACGGGTGCGACTTAGGAATAAACTGTAGTGCTGGAACTATCGTTACATAATAAACTTACATAACCGCTGACAATATTACATTTTTGTCAAGAAAACTACTAAAATACACTACATTTTGGTATTATGGTAATCAAGTTTCAAATAACATTCAGTATTTAGTAAGTTACTGATAAAATATAAACATTTTATAATCTCCAGTTTTAAACCAGTAAAGTTAAATATGAATATTGAAATATTTTAACTATTTGTTCCTAAAATCTTCATTAAAACTTTACATAACTGTTAAATGTCTTAACAATAACATGAGAGCTTTACACTAAAATGCCCTGTTACTTGTGGTGAGCACAAACATAACTGAACAATAGCAATTAGGCTACCGTAACAGTGTTTTTGTGAAGAACGGTACCACTATCACAGAATGTGAAGTTACTATTTCTAAAATGGTTTCATCTGCATCCATGGTGCACTTCCCTCAACAGAGTTGGCAGGGGGGGGAGTGCAACTATGGCTATAGGAGTATAAATCATATTTGAAAATAGTGTACAAATCTAAAAATAAAGATCTTAAAAAATACTGTACGAATATTATAATATATATGTAATATAGTAAGAACAATTACATGTACACTGTATACATAAATACGTTACACAGAATGGGGGAGTGCAAAAAAATGCATGTTTGGAAGGGTGGGCACCTTAAAAGTTTGCACACCTCTATTTTAGTTTACATTGAAGGTTGTCTGACCAAGGAAGTTGAAATGTGTAAAATAATATTATGCAGTCAGCCACATTCTTTTAATTAGCACAACCATAATGATGATTATGAACTAAACAATTCTAAACCTAAATGGTATCAATTAATTAAATAATTTTTATCTTTTTTATTCTTAAAAACTTTTGTTTTCAAAAGTTCTTAAATAATTTGTCTTCTTTCTATTATTAAAATTTTTATAAGCTTACGTTGTAAAACTTTCAAATTATTACTGCTTGTACCATTATTCTAAACCTCCAACAAATGTCTCGAGTGTTTTTAAATCAGTAACTACATCAAATCGCTTACTTATGTACATGTCAACAAATAGCTGTTGCACACCTCTGAACATATTAGTAACATTTTACTATTACTGACAAAACTACAGCTAGCTATCAAAAAGTTTGAGCAATTTAGTTAATTATAAAAATATATTGTTTGTCAAACTTGCCCCAAAATTTTTGGATCTCATAGTAGCAAAGACAGATACTATACCCAATATCTACTGGCCATTCAAGTCTCATTTTAAAGGAACTTAGTATATAAACTCTTTTAAACAAAAATTTATCTCAAATTATAGTTTATTGACTATTTGCAATAAAAATGTACATTAATTATAAAATCAATCACAAAAATGTTATTTTAGTCAGATATCACATTACAAACTTAAATGTAAGCTAACTAG
>NW_013667681.1:64046-67548 GCF_000517525.1 Limulus polyphemus | reverse complement strand
GGCTGAAGATGACCCCTATCCTGTCAAAATTTATGCGTCCCCTAGTCCTACTATTCTCACTGTTAAGTATGAAAAAATGATGCATCAACATTATAAATCCTCTTAACAATTTTATACACCTTAACTGGGTAGGTTAAAGTGCACGTGTCGCAACATTTTGGAGTGTTATTTTCAAAATTTTATTAAATAAAATTTTTACTACTTACATCAATGAAATTGGCATCAAAACTTAGTTTATAATCTAAATTTTGATATTATACATGTTTTAATTTCTTAATTTAAAAGGAAATGTAAAGAAAAAAATGTCAAATATCGATTTTGTGTGTCACACAACACGTCCAGTTGTCTTATTGTTTAGTCGCCATTTTATTATGCCCACCATACAACATGTATAAGTAGCTAACGAATTAGACACTTGAATTTGAAATACAGACAAGCTAAATACAAAATAAGAACCTCCATCCTCTGTGATTTGCTGAGATAGCAATATTTTTAGCGAGTCTACTAGAGTGGCTCCTCCCACTGCACCAATCTTTTAAAAGCTTTTATCTAGTCCCACCTACTACTTATAACCAATAGAAAGAACATTTTCACCCCTACATAACTCTGACACTTGTTTATAAATAGCTTGAAGGAGAAAATAATAATTTTGCCAAAACCATTGAAGTGTGATGATTTAGTCATTGCTCTAAACAAGAATGGGATTTTTTAACCCACATACAGTTTATTTAGAGACCCGACTAAATAACAGGGATTTTGAGTGTACTAATACAGTAATTTGATAACTTTTTGGTCTTCAAAAATTCATATTTGAAGCTTAAAAATATTAGTATTTCTATCCTCTACTCCCAGAAGAATAAACGAGGCTTACGCCAAGGCTTAGCAAGTTCGATGCACGATAGCAACATGGTTACGTACTCGAAATCTTTGTTTGTCAGTGTATTTCTCATTTACTTTTTATGTTTCAATAAATGTAACTAAAATTTAAGCATTTATTGGTAAATAGTAATATGTATATTTATGTATATACATGTAGCCGAAATACCACTAATTTTCAGTATACTCGTATTATAGTCACAATTGTATTTTGTAGGCCAATACATAGCTAGGCCTCCTGCTATGTAATTGGATAAGCCCGGCTCAGAACCTACAATGTTTATTGGATCAGCCCAACTCAGAAGCATATAATAAATATTTTTACACATTCTAATTACAATTTTATTACCCTGGGAAATTCCTGTTGAAAGTGTTGTAGGAACTATAAACTGCTATATCCCATATTGTGTTCTCGGAGCAAGGGGAATGGCAACTCACTGAATACCCGTGCAGTTTTGCACTCGAGAGTTTCTTATTATGGCTGTACGTAAACAGTCTTATAGCACAGGCGGTGATTTATTGATTTTTTTGTCAGTGAGTGTGTAATTTGTCAGTGACAATAAAATAAACACAGAAAATATATGGGATAAGTTTAGCAGTTGAAACTGTCAGGGGATAAACTTTGAAACTTCATGATCAATAATGAAGAAAAAGGAAACAGCTGCTCATTATATTTCTGATTTTACAATTTTTCTTTTCATTCTACTTCAATGAGTTATCTACAGGCTGAAGAATCAAATAATAAATATAATAACAGGTAAAATATAACATTTTATTTAAAAAAAAAGGTATATATTTAGGAGGATTCAGAGGTTGTGCAAATGAAATTCGATATTTTTGAAACAAAGAAGTGTATTTTAAATCTTAAAATGAAAATTACTTTGCACTCAGACTAGTTTAAAAAAAAAAGAATCAATATTTTCACGGACAAATATAAGTAAAATACTTCATTAAAAATATTTTTTGTGTGCAAAAGGCTTCTAATGTTTGCTATAAGTCTACAAAATTTGGTAAATATACACTTAAAATATTAAAAGTTATAGCATGAAAATGATAACAAGCACAAAATGGTTATGAGGTCAGTCCCAGGGACCGAGCCCGTGTCAAAAGAATTAATCAGATTCCCACCAACTTTTTTCTCAAGGGAAAACAATTTCAGAGATCTTAATTGGTCTTCATATGACAACATTTACATCCAAAGTATCATTCTACTAGCCCTCTCTGAACCCTCTCCATCCCTGTCCTTCCTAAAGTAAGAAGCTCAAAACTTAAAATAATATTCCCAATGTGGTTAAATCAATGATCTGTACAATGAAATTATAACTTCATTAGACTTGTATTCAATATTTCTGTGGATATAACATACAATCCCATTTTCCCTGCCATTAGTGACAGCACACTAATCTGAAGGCTTAATAAAAGACTGATCAACCATAACACTGTTAAAATATATATTCTCATCAAAATTATACTTATAATTAAAATTACAATAACCCACTTGCATTACCTTGCACTTCTTATAATTAAAAGCTATCTACCATTTATTCAATCAGTTACCTAAATGATACAAATCCTTTTGCAAAACATCCTCCACATGGCCAGAAACAACTAAGATCCTAAATATCGTCAGGAAAGTTAAGTAATGTATTGACCATTTCTTCATCTATGTCACTGATGTAAATCAAAAAGAGTAAAGGTCCTAACACTGAGCACTGTGGGACTTCACTTAAAACAATAATCTAGTTTGATTGAACTCTATAACAATCATTCCATCAAGCCACTTTTCTATCCATTGAGCTAACTTAACCTCCCACACCTATAGAGATAACTTTTTAACAATCCTTTTATGTTGCATCTTGTGAAATGCTTTTTGAAAATCCAAATACACTAAACCTACACCCTTACCTTCATCTACATGAGTAGTAGTCTTCAAAGAATATCAAAAGATTATTAAAGCAAGATTTTCCCCAAGTGAAACCATGTTGACTATTCAACAAAATTGTAAACTTTATTAAATGACTTTGCAAAATGCATTTTATGAGACTTTCAAAAATGTTTCCCACCAGTGATGTTAGCCCATAGTTACCAAGAAAAATGTTATCACCTCCCTTGAAAAAGAGAAGTAACATTAGACAACTTTCAATCTTCTGGCACCTGCCACTATTCAAAAACTTATAAATAAATAAAGAGTAGCAACTAGCTTACATATCCAATCTTTAAACTCTTTCAAAGCCCTTGGGAAATATTATCAGGCACAAGGTACCCTTATCATTCTTCACTTTTTTGTTAACAAGCTCAGAATTAATACAATAATCTTGTTTCCATCTAGCATAGGGTAAGGAAAAAACTATCTAAAACCATACTAAAATTACTTCTGACAACAGATATCTAATATTTGTAATAATATGCCCATGCATATATAAGTGATCGTGCTATGTTATACCCAAAATACAGTGTCATTCTGTTTTCTACCTGTCTCTGAGTTACACTGATTTCAGGAAATTTCATCCCTCATCAGTAACATTGAAAAATCGCAAACCGAAAGAACAAAACTAGGCTTCTCGCAAAGAGTTCCATATGGCACCCCCACCCAAAAATTGTAGAATTGCCTGGATAAAAAAGATTC
>NW_013667681.1:43949-63109 GCF_000517525.1 Limulus polyphemus | reverse complement strand
AATGTATTAAAATTATCAGATCATACTATTAATATGAGTTATTAATACATAAAGATTACTTTGATGAATTTTTTTAAAATTGAGTGGGGGTGCCATGTGGAACTCTTACCGGCTTCTCAATAAGTTATAGTGGTAGAGTGTCCAAGCTATATGTACACTACATATTCTTCAAATCTTATATAAATATAGGCTCACTGTAGTGAGTAAAAAACAACTGAGAACACCATAGTGAGCATCACTATATTATTACTAGGACCTCTGATTTTCAGTTTTAACCAATAAAACACACTAATATAAAAAAATAAGTATATATCTAACACGGAAATGGTTGCTAAGTCACATTAACTTCACCCTTTTCCCACTGCAGATATTTATACAATAGCCTTTCTTCTCAAATTATCTAGCATTTATTCATACTAAATACTTTAAAACATTTTACCTACTGAGGGGTATCAAACATAGTAATGCAATAATATATATATATAAAATAATTTGGGTAAGAAGCTGAAAAATATAATCTTGCACAATATTTAAAGAATGAAATCCCAAAAAACATTTCAAACTTTTTATATAAAATTCAGAAAGGAAATTAATAAACACCATCAAACAGAAGCCTTTATGACTATTACCAACGGCTATCATTAAAAAAATCTAAATCACTAAGCATGAAAGTTCTTGGTATTTAGGGATGGGCCAGAGAAAAAAAACTGCCATCGCATATTATGTATTGCTCATCATAGTCTCAAATCTCTCTTACAACAATGTAAGAGACTTTTATAAATACCTAACTTAAGTTATTAGAAGCTATTAAAACTTTCAGTTTAGCCAAAAAGCATCACTTAAGCAGAGATCTGGTGAGTGGCATAACAGCCAAATGTTCTGCTGATTATTCTGATGCTAGCATCAGAACTAACTCACTAATGCTTGAAGTTGTTACAATGAATTACATACTAAATTGGTGCATATTAACTTGGGGAGTGCAGAAGCAGAATAGCATTTCACTAACTTCAACACATGATGTCATCAAGATAAATCATCATCATCATGCCAGGCTAAAATAGCTGCCTTCATAGCAATGGCCATTACTTTAAAAAAAAAGTAATAAATGAAATTTTGAAAAAATAAGGATGGCAATGCCAAAAAGTACAGAAATAAGGTAGAAATGAATACATGAAACCATACAAAAATCCCTACATAAGTAGCCAATGTTACAATCTTCTAGGAATTAACCATTGTAAGACTTTTTAGCATTATTCAGTTTAACTGCCTTTATTCAAACCTGAATTCATACAAGTAAAAAGAATTCAACATTTAGTTGTAGATAAGTTCTTCTTGGAAATATTTAGCTACTTATTTAGTGATTTTTATATTGTTTTGTGTATCCATCCCTACCTTATTTCTGTACTTTAAAGTTTATGGCATTGCCATCCCTGCATCATCCTTTTTTTTTTTCAAACTGTTATTACTTGTAATTATTTTCTTATGCATGGTAAACCTTAGATGATAATAGATCAATACTAAATACATATAGTGAAATTGAAACTGAGATAACATTAATAATGTTAGAAAGAGAGATGCATAATTATATTTGGAGTCACCAGCACTCTGTGTTGGATAAGGATGAGTTATAATGTCCTAAACTTACAACTTTTAATTTATATATATTAACAGTGTTGTGTTGGATAAAGCATTACTACACATTAGATCTATTGGAATAACCAATTAAGAGCTACATGTTTGGTGTTTTAAGTTATCTTTTTACTACATTGAACCTATTAAAAAGGTCTAGATTATACTTACAAGTTACAGAAAGCTGATAAACTATAAGTATAATACTTAATATTACTAAATATTAGTAATACTAGCATAGAATAACACTATTAGCATCATCATTTTCGACAAGTTTGAAAATAATACGTTAAAACAATAACAAAATACCATCCGGCGCACTAACATCAATTTAAGGGAATATTTACTGTTGCGATAACATTTGAAATAATATAAATTATTTACCCGATGATACCGATTAACAATACACAATTTCACTCCTATTTGAAACAGCTCACACTATCCCTAAGACTCGACAAGACTTTTGCAACCTAGATGACAGCGCTCCCTGCTAAAAGACGTATTTTTATTTTTATTACATAGTTCGTGTATAGTTATTGAAAGGACAAATGTATACGTAATTTCCTTAAAAAAAGTAAAATAATGAGGACAAATAACTTGATTACATTAACATTAATAAAAATATGAAAAAAATTAATTCCAAAGACAACGTATGGGTGTCGAGATTATCGGCCATTTTACAGATGAAATCTTGTGACCAGACGGAAAGATATACGAAAAATGGTATGTTTTAATATAGCATGAAAAACGTTTACATTTAACATATTTAAGAGTTTTATTATTAATTTTTTATACTGATTTAATAGTATATTACATGGCGATAGATGTTGATTAGTGTCATAAAAAATAATAATAGTTCATGCCTTAGCCTATCAAATGATATTATCAGTATCACTCCGTAACTTACCATTTAGACAAGCTTGGGGTTAAAGCTATGCCTATGCCCTACCGATATTTTTTGTACGCCCACTAAGCCTAAGCCTAATATCAGTAATATTAGATGATGTCTAGACTATCCAAATTAACTAATTCTGTTTTTAGCAGAATTGAAATTTAATTTATTAGTTGCTAATCCTAAAAGAAAACAAAAAGTCTTGGTACACGAATAGCTTATTCAGTTATTGCTAGTAGAAATAACTATTATACTGTCGTTAACTTAAGTTAGTTAAACATTTTAATTATTATGCCTTCAACCTCAAGGTTACTTCATATCATTTTCACCAAATAATCCAGTATGTACCAAATAAAGCAAGGCAAAACTAGTTCTTGTTAGCAATTTCACATAGTACATCACAAAAGACTTAGTTTAAGTTTAACAAAAACGTTATTAATATAAACCAAAGTACTTTCAATTATAAAATTGAAATATGCATTTTCTCTAGAAATGAATTAGATAGTTAAGACTGATTCAACTTAACATTGCCTCATTCCTACACTTCACTGTAGTTAACCTTTTCTACATTTGCTTGGTTATTTTGACTAACATTTCAACCACTATATAACCATGAATATCTACATACAATAACTTAATATAGTAAATGTATCTTAACAACATTTGGCAAGCTTTAGTAAACATGAAAGTTTTTGTACACAAATATCATATTTTTATTTAATTATTTTTACTAAAGAGCTGTCTATGAATTTATAGGCTCAAATTCTTGACAAATCTGAATGTTAATATTAAAAATACTTTTTTTCCTTTAACTGTTTTAAAATTTTGCTTAAATAACCTCTAGAAGCTTGTAAATGAATATTAAAAAATTTTTTCGGTAGAATTTGATATATTCTGTTATTTTCTCTATCTTAATACTATATGAAGTCAATCCATTTGACCAATCAGATAACTACCACAAAAAATATGAAATAAAACTAAATTACCCTTTTTCTTTCTAGAATGATTGTAGATTATAACAGAAAATTAGTTATTTACCTATACAACCTCAAACTCATAATAGTTTGCATCTGTTTTTATTTAATTTTATTGTTTCATTACATTTTGAACCATGTCTAACTACTAAACCCGCATTACAAACTAGAAATTACCTGGCAAATGCATAGCTCAGGTTACAACATTGAATTCATGTGTTCTTTAATTCAATGTTGTAACCTGAGCTATCATGTGTTCTGTAGCTCCTCACATGCATACCTCACAGAAAAAATATCTTTTTATTTGATGTTTTTATTTATATTTTCATTTATATTTTTTTACCTGATAAATTTCTACTTTTTACATTTTAGTTACTTTTATAACAATGAATAAAAAATACAAAAACAAGAAATTTAGTACTTATGTGTTTGTCTTGTACTTTTTTTATAGTAAAAGGCTTGGTGTCAATAAATGTTAACCCAAATATTTGACTTAGAACACAAAGTGATAACATGCATAAAGCATACAGTGTTTAAAACTATTACAAGTTAACTGTCTTTCTTACTAAGCTGTGAATGTGCTAAAATAATTCCCTTGCTGATCGAACTGAACTTGGTGATACAACTTTGAATCTTTACCTTGAATAATTCAAAAGTTATTGTGAGAACAAACTAGCGTTACTTGTAAATCAATAAATTAAAATCTTCTCTTTCTACTGGTTATAGATAATGTATTTATTATTGAAATTTTTTGAAAGACAATATGTGATAAGAAGGTTTAGCATGTGGGTGTGACTTGTGTTTATATTTCTCTACATCAAAGTGATTGGAGGCTATATCTATACTATTACTTTGTAATTTTTATTAACACTCAAAAGCTGAAATAGGGGTGGAATGAATGTTTAAGGGGTCTATTTGGAACAAAAGTATCATGTGATACATAGAAGTGAAGATTGAGAATGTATTTAAATATTTCATCTTTAAATTAAAAGTTAGATTAAAATTTGATTTATTAACTACATTTTGATGCCCAGTTTATTAACCTATATTGATAATATAGTAATTTAATTAAATTTTGAATACAACTAAAAAGTTGTGATGTTCAAGTTTTACCTGCCTGTATCCAGAGGATTGGTGGATAAGGTTTAGAGGAGGGATATTATTAGTACTAGGGTGATCTTGAGAATGGATTAATAGTCTTATGGAGATAGCTTGAGATCTTTCAATATGTCTATTAAAAAAGAGGAGGTCAGGGATATTTTAATTCAAGTATTCAAAATTATTGAAGGAATTGATAAGATTGAGGCAACAAAGTTTTTCATGTAGAATTCTGAAAGCAGTAGGATAAGATGACATACATTTTGATTTTGAAAAGTCAAACATCTTCAATTGAGGCAGTTTTATTTTTCCAGAAGGGTTGTAAATCTTCTGAATAAACTTCCATCAGAAGTGATAGAAGCAGCAACTTTAGAGGAGCTTATTAACAGGGGTGATAAATATTTGGGGTATCTGAGCTGTATTTTATGAGTATTTAATTTCCTGTTTGTTGATGGAGGTCGAGAGTAGGAGATCCTTGGTGGGCCAAGGGTCCCCTTGATGTCTCATAATTTATAAAAAAAAAAAATTATGAAAATTTCTGAGTGTCTCATCAATGTTGTAAAGACACAGGAGGCAGCTCAGAAAAGTGATTGGAAATTTTAAGAATGCTTCCAGTTCCTCTGATGTTTGCTTGTGTAATGGATAAATCCCAAGATAATGAATGATTCATGAAAGGAGCATCTCAACCCATTTCCCATAATGCCTCAACATATTTTCTTCAGTCTTGAACTTGTACTTTTAATGTCTAAACATAGAAGATACAAGGCCTTTGAGTCAGTAAACCTAATAATATGATACAAATAAAAGCAAAACACTCAGTCTGAAGGTAACCCTTTGAGTCAGTTCAACAGAAGTTTAAAAAAATGAAAAACATGTAATACTTTATTGCACCAGTCAATATGATTAATCCTCTGTAAGGCTACAACAAAACTACATTTCTGAAGATGGAAATACCAGCTTAGTTTAATTTCTCTAGTTCCAATAAAAGGCTTCATCAGCATTTTATACAAGGTTATAATATTATTTTATTACTATTTAAAATTCCCAGAAAACTTAACCAAAACTTTTTTATTCTCTTTTATCATATTTGAACAGAATGCCATTTTTATCATTGAGGCCACTTATCATTCCCAAAAACAAGCAATCAAAATATTTAATTCAGCTTGTTTGAATGCCATTTACATCATTTGTTCATAAGACTGATATACACTTTCATTATTGGAGCCAGTAGAATAATTTGTTTTTATTGTGCTGTAATATCACATTTAATACAGTGATGATTTAAATTGTATCCAGATTGCATGGTTTAATAAATTAGTGGATATTTGTTAGGGAAATTCATTAAAGAGCCCAAGAAAACATTAAAGAACATGATTATAGAGATAACTTTTTATCCCAGTCCCAGTAAGACAATTATTTTACTGTATATTATTACACAAGTATTTTTATATAAAGTGTATTTTGTTTTAAAGTACACTTGGATTGTTTTTTTACATTAATAGTGCTTTCATGACATCATATAGTAGTGAACTGACAATGACATAGTTTTTAATAGTAACCATAGCCATCCAAAATTTATGGAATAAAAGTACATATGTATAAGAGATGTTCTTACTGGTGAATCCAATACAGTTTTCTTAAGGGTTAAAAACTGATAGTACTAGAATTTGAGTAAATTTACAAAGCAGTAAAGAAATAAATAAAACTATATATATATATATGTGTGTGTGTATATAGTTTCTTCTTTTTTTATGTTTATTGCAGTAATGTATGTCAGTTATTATTTTCATTATATATCATAAGCTTTTATTTATTCTAGAGTTTCTTTGGGTTTGGCCAGACAGCAGACATTGACATAATTCTTAGTGGCTCAGACACCAGAAAATTAGCAGAAATCAAAACTGAAGATGGGAAGAAAGAAAAACATTATTTATATTATGATGGAGAGTCTGTGTCAGGAAAGGTAAAAATTATATCATAAGAATTTTAATTTTTGGTGTCTCATTACAATTTTTCTGTTAAAATATATTATATGGCCAGAAGATTTGCTTTGTGTCCATGTTTTGATTTTTATAATGCAAAGCATGCAAAATTTGCTGCTACTACATAAAAAAAATGCACCAAACTCTTATGAAATGGCCATGCATATGAATTTGTATTAAAGGAATATAACAACTAACATATGTATGGTTGTGTATAGAAAAGATATAAACCAATTTGCATACAACAACTTATGAAAATTCAAATAATGATATATAGAGTTGGGAGATTAGTGGAGTTTTATTATTCTCACAGGAAACTTTGTTGATATGTTACTAGTTTGTACATCTGTAACAGATGAGGATATGAAGCTCTGTAGTTGGAGATGGAACTGGAATCTTTTAATACACTCACCACATCTCCTGTCTGAGACTCTCCACAGATACCCTTGTCCTTCTCTCCTCCTCTTTAGCCTGCATATTGTTTTTGGCTCTGGTGTTATGTACGTGGGGATGGTATAGCTCGTGATGCCATTTTGGCTTGGGTCCATTTACCCTTGACATATCTCAGGGATTTATGTATGGCCCCATTTCTGAGACATTACGTCTTTGATACGGTCCAGGAAACAATTGAGCCTCGGGTGACATTGGTCCACCAACAATTCACCCCCCCTTTTATAAATATAGTAGCTCATTTGTTCTTCTCTTTGCTTACCTCGACAATGCACCCCTGTTGCCAACAGTACTGGTGACATTACGTCTTTGATATGGTCCAGAAAACAATCAAGTCTCAGGTGGTGACATTGATCCATCAACAATCAACCCTTACGAACATAGTAGCTCATTTGTACTTCTCTTTGCTTTCCTCGACAATGTGCCCCCATTGCCAACAGTACCGGTGACTACCCAGTGGGTTCAGGTCTGGGTAGGGACTTGGCTGTTTGAGTTTCTTTGCTATGGATGCCTTTGCTATGGGCCTCAAAACCATGTTATCTCTCTTTGGGTTGCTTGTACCTCATCCACATACTCTGGCAGTTGATACCTTCAGCCAGGATTGGTCACACAAGTATCTTTATGTGTACCCACCCATTCAATTACTTCATTGGGTGATTTCTCTTGTCCATTCCACTCCTTGTCAAGTCCTACTGATTGCTTCCTATTGGCTAGCTCAGCCATGATTTCAAAGGTTACAATGACTTCTCCTCACCCCCTGTCCCTTTTCCACTTTCTCCCTCCCTTCTTCGTCAACCTTGATCATATATCCTACATCCCAACTTTCAAGTCCTGCGTCTTCATGTTTGGCTTTTGTCTGGTCCTTGGTGATCTATTTCACACATCAAGTCGCTTCCTTATTAACTACTTCCATCTTCCATGGAGGTGTACCAATGCAAGTGGAAGGTATTCCGCAGTTGGTCTACTATCAGGGGGTTTTCTGACAAGCCTTCTGTGGCTCATGTGGTGGAATTTCTTACCTGGGTCCTAGACCGTGGGTCTTCGATCTCCTCGCTTTCCAGATATCAGGTGGCCTTCTCCCATACCTTTCATTCTTCCTGATACTGTAGGGTTTTTACCTTCCATGTTCTTACCATGCTCATGTGTTCCTTCCAAATATGTTGTCCTTCCAGGCATACTGCGCTTTGGGATTGGGACATTAATGTGATTCTACATTCCCTTACTTTACCTTTATTTGAACCACTTTTCTCGTGTTCCATATTTCATCTTTCCCTTAAAACATATTTCCTTCCTCTTAGCCTGTGGATGTCGAAGGTCAGATTCCTTTGCCATTGACATTTCACCTACACTTTATCATCCTACCTATCTTCTTTTTTATTTGGATCATTCCTTTTTTCCGAAGACTTTGGCAGCTCAGGAGGTTGGTTCCTCCTTTTCTCCTATTTCCCATCTTTACCTTTGACTGGATCTGGATAGGCTTCTGGGGTACACGTTCACAACTCTTTATCCCCTGGAAATCCTCCTCTCTTTTTTGATCTTTCATCTTCTACCCTTACCAGACGGTTCCACCTTTTGGTTCGATTGGTCTATTCTTCCTCCCGGACTTTGTTCCAGGTGTCCTTTCATCAGATCGGACACCTAACTTTTTCCCTTGCTTCTCATCTTCGTCATTCAGTGGAGGAGATTCTGCAATCTGGCATTTAAAACACTTCCAGTACGTTTATCTCCCACTATCTTCGTCATATTGCAGTTTCCTTATCGTCTAGGTTTTGTCTGCCACCTGTGACCATTCTTCAGACTTTGTTGCAACTCTAACTGGTAAGTTTTCTTCATACTTTCTTTCAAGGAGCTTTTATCTACTATTTATCACATGGATCCTGCTCCATGGTGAGTGGTGCCTGACCAGGTATTCTTTAACTCTAAATCTGCACTGTACAGCTATGTTGACTAACACTTTATCTTCCATGGCTTCACATGCTCACCGTGGAGATGGGGTGTTCCACAAGATCACTTGACGATGAATAACCTCGTGATATTTTGTTTCATAAACATGTCTGTCCTGGACTGTACCACCCATGGACTGCATGGGTAAAACAGAAGGGGGATTGCTGCCCATACCTGGAGTGAATAACTCAGTATGGTCTGCTTTTTAAAATAAGCTTTTGTGGTCACCCATTGCACTGTCTCTGGTGATGACATTCTTCCAGACTCTCCACTGCATTGTCACCCTCCTTTCTTCAAGTGGAGTATGGGAGTTCTTGCCACTGTCCAGTTCCAAGCCACTTGGGTGGTTGACCATGGAGACACCCAACTCAATGAGTTCCACACAATAACCATTCAGTTACAGAGTAGGGTGGTGGTGTTCTGCGGGTGTGGATGACGTAATATCCTCCTTTTTGTGATAACCAATACCATCGAGTGAGACATCAGAATACAGTTCACCCCTTCCATTGGGAATCCTCATCCTACTCTCTCGTGGATGTTGATACCCCACAAGGAGGTTTTGGATTAGAGGGGACCAATCAACATAAGTCTTCACACGGTTCGGGTTGTCTATCTTCCTCCCTTAATTTCTGCTGTCTGTGTTGTAAGTCACATCAGTGGTATGTGAGATTGTTATGGTTCTGTCCTTGACTTTTCCTCATTCTTTTCTTAAGGGGATGTTATTGTCATTGGATGGTCCCAGCCTGTACCGTGACTGGGGGAGTTGACTCCATGTGATAGACGTCCTTTTGATACTGGATGTCAATTTCCTAAATCAATAGCTCAGAGCTAATCCTCGTGTCATACCCAGGAATCGGTGTGGGTTATAATCCCCGGTTTTTGGGTTTGAGGTTGAAGAGGGTATGATCCTCATCCTACTCTCGTGCAGATGTCAGTACCCCGTGAAGAGGTTTTGGATGTAGCAGACTTACCAAGTATGGTCCACTGCAACCTAGCCACTCTACACCCAGGGGCATATCCTCGTTTACCCATTTTTCTCTTGTGTGATTGAGCAATGTCTTTTTCTGGTTAGGATCACTTGCCTACCACGTTCCACACACAGGTGAAGAGTATACCTGGCTCAGAAGTGGTGTGGTTTTCCTCTTCTGATCTTCGGATCTGTATCTCTCATTTTCATGGGTATTCTTTGGACGCTTTCAGGTGGTACTTCTGTCATTCCCTCACATCTGTCCCTCCTCCTCCATGTGGGAATCTAGTTAATCTTGTGAGTAGAGGTAAGTACCGTATCGGAAGTTATAATTTTCTTATAGAGAAAATGTATTTCCGATAGGTACTTAACTCCGCTCACACTTCCCACTTTTCTCCAGTGCTGCCATCTTCTGCCAAACTTCAAAAATAGTCATGTGAGCATATGATGCGCCTATTGGCTAGGAGGTGATGCATGCTGATTTGCATGAGAGACGTGTTGGAATATAGCAATTTCTAATAGGGGAAGCAGAAGGCTTGTGGTATGCATAAAGAAAAGGTTTGCATATAGAGGGCAGCACTGAACAAGAATAGCTAATTTTGTGAGCAGAAGTAAGTATCCATCGGAAATGCATTTTCAGCATAAGAAAATCATAACATCTATAATGCTTCATTGGCCGCCAGCAGAAGGCTTGAACTTCAGAAATAAGTACTAAATTTCTCATTTTTTTTTTTTCTTTGTTTATTTTTATAAAAGTAACTAACGTAAAAATTAAATATATTAGATTGGATAAGAAACCTTAACCCTATCACCCCGGGTATCCTTTACTGCACATGACACAATGTTTTAGTGTCTTCCATTAAAAATTTTGTTAAACTACTTTTTGTTTATGTTATACCAATTAGAATAGCATAAAATCTTAGCTGGTAATCTATATTTTAATAGTATAAGAGTTTTAAGTTCTTAATTCTACAAGGAAATATATAAAAAAATCCTGAATATCCACTAGTGTGATCCACGTGACACATTTTCTCTTAGCATGTCATCATCCCTATTTTATCCACCACCCCTCAAAAAAGTATGAAATTAAATGTAAATTACTCACTATAAAATTGTTATTGCTGAGACAAACCATAATTTTTATAGTCCATAACTTAAACCATAATTTTGTTTGTTTACAGAGCTATTGAATAGAAAATCAGACCCCACCTCTTACATCCTCTCATTCACAGTTTGTTGATAACTCTCTTTACATTTCATTATATATTACCTATAACCAAAGATAATCAAGGTTTCATATTTCAAACTATGTATTGTATAGCGTCTGAACAGAATATTGCCAATTTGACTCACAGTACAAGCTTCGTTCCTGTGGGAACGTTAATGACTAACTTGGATTAATTTGTAATGGCTCTTGTTGCGTAGTTAGATAGCCATAAAATTTTTTAGAGGTAAGTGAATTTTGTCTACTTTTTGTATGTTATTAGTCTATATTCTTTGATGCATTATTTAATTAACCCTTTCGATACGGGTCACAGGTGAAAGGCCATATCATCTTGTTTGTTGACTCACATTCAAAATTTTATTGAACTACTATTTCATGAATTTATATCAATAAGTTTGGTATCAAACTGTAGATCATAATCCAAATTTTATTACTATATATTACTCAATTTGTTAATTTAAAAGTGAATATTAAAAAACAGATAAACATTGATGTTTGTGTGTCACGTGGTATGTTGAATGCAGTACCGGTTCAAATTAGATGTTTGTGAAGTGAAATATAAAATATAGAATGTAAAATTTCTATTTGCTAATATATTGCTCACTTAATAAATCAAATATAGTGGCACCCCACTCACCTTCTTTCATTTTTGGAAACGCTCCCTTATAAACAGTTACTTTTATATATGACATGAATAACCAATCAGAAGCTCAGAATGTCACCTAGTGGTTTTCTAAGTCTTTCTAACTTACCTAGAATCATTTCTATCTTTTAAATCAAGATTTCAATGAGGTAGGTTGTGTCTTTAGTCTGCTCTTTATTTATTGTTATAAAAGTAACTAAAATCTAAAAATACCGATCTTATTAAGTTATTTAAGACTAGATTAGGTAAAATAAGTAATAATAATAATAATATAATTAAAATGGTTCATGAGGCACATGTGCTAGTAGCTTGTGGATAATGTAATTTGATAGCGTAATGTGAGCTGCATGTTCTCCGAGTGATTTACATCTTATAATGGCATGGATAGTAGTTAGACACAGTTCAAAGGGCAATAAAACAATGAAATTTCATTATAAGTAGATGTATACTGTTACAAACTTAAAGCTACTTAGGATAAATGAATGTAGTTTCATGTTGCAATTTGAAGTCATTCTAGAAAGAAAAAAGGGTAATTTAGGTCTATTTATTTATTTATTTTTTGGTGGTTAGGGGCTCAATTGAATTGACCAATCCTGTATAGAGAGTTAGGGTAGAGCAAATAACAAAATATAAAATTTAACTGTAAACAAGCATTTGAAATGTATTTAGACAAGACCCAAATCTCTAGTGTTTCAAATAGTTCACTATTCTTCTTCAGGAGAATAAATGGTTATGTTTAAATAGTTAATGAAATATAGACACAGATGTCAACATCACGTAAACCAGATGTTCAGTATGAGTTAGCCTTGAGAACTAGCCAATCATAACCTAGAGTTGTTGGTGTCAGGTTTAGTTTATGCTAGAGGTGGGTACAGTACATAAAAGACCTAAGTGTGATAATAGTTATAAGAATTGTTAACCAATTTTTATAAAGATAAAATAAATAAAAACATGATGGTAAAAGGTGGTGGGAAATAGAGAAGTGATACAATATATATAGGAAATAATACCAATATAGGGAAATTAAAGAATGAATAATACTATTAATGTAAAGTAAGTTTAATTATGAATTTAGTTTTGAAAATTTCTTCACAGACACACGAAGGTCAACAATCCTGGATCGAGATTGATTCTGTTTGACGTTACAGTATTTAATAGTGCTATCCAGTACGCTTCTTTGATTTCCCTGTTTTATTGTTGATTTATGGTTATTAAAACGTTCCCATATAGTTGTTTTGGTTTGACCTACATATTGAAATAATTTAATAATGAGTTCTGTATTCAAACAAAAGGCACAACTATGGGCACCAAACTATACCAACATATTTATGGGAGACTTAGAGATGAGACTGTTGGAAAGTTGCACAGACAAACCAATGTTTCGAAGATGTTACATCAGTGACATTTTTTTTATTTAGGTTGGAGACAAAGATTCATTACCATCCTTTTATAGACATGCTAACACCTTCCACAGTTCTATTAGATTTACTCTAGATCACTCCACTACCCAAACAAGTTTCTTAGATGTAAACCTAATATTAAAAGATGGTGTTCTACATACTGATTTATACTAAAAACCAACGTATAAACCACAATAGTTACATAATCAAAGCTGTCACCAAACACAATATCATGATCAAAGAAGATATGCTCTAACTATGACAGTCACATTAATTCTTTGAAACAGACTGTAACTGAAAGAGGTTATAAACATAACACTATTACCCAACAACTTAACAAAGCTAACAAAATACCACATGAATCTGCCTTGAAACAAAACCTAAACCAAATTCTTCTTGTGTTCCACTGGTTATTACTTATCACCAAAAATTAAAAACCTACCCTTGATACTAAAAAAAACACTTTTACCTATTTCAAGTTAATTATGGACTAAAATCCATTTTTACAGAAGTTCCTGTCAGTTCTTTTAGAAAAAATAAAACTTTACATTCACACTTAGTTCGTGCAAATATCAACTTTAAGTTGACACCAGGTGGAAGTCATCCTTGCAACAGCGTGTGATGCCAAATTTGTAAGTTCATGCAGGAAACTGACAAATTTTCTGATAAAGACAACCAAAAGCAGTTCAAAATCACTAAACTCATAACCTGCTCTACAAAAACATTATTTACTTAATCCAATGCTGAAAATACAATTTCCAATATGTAGGTCCAACCAAAACAACTATACGGGAACGTTTTAATAACCACAAATCAACAATCAAAACAAACAAAGAACTTTTGGTCTCAAAACACTTTAACATGCCTGGTCAATCTCTTGAAGACATTAAACTGATGGGTATAGAGACAAATTTTACATCTAACAGAAACAGGGAAATTAAAGAAGCTTACTGGATAACACTATTAAATACTGTAATATCAAATGGAATCAATATCAATCCTGGGATTGTTGACCTTTGTATGTCTGTGAAAAGATTTTCAAAACTAAATTCATAATTAAACTTACTTTACATTAATAGTATTATTCATTCTTTAATTTCTCTATATTGATATTATTTCTTATATATATTGTATCACTTCTCTATTTCCAACCAACTTTTACCATTATTTTATTTTCATTTCATCTTTATGAAAATTGGTTAATAATTCTTATAACTATTATCACACTTAAGTCTTTTATGTACTGTACCCATTTCTTTAGCACAAACTAAACCTGACATCAACAACTCTAGGTTATGATTGGCTAGTTCTCAAGGCTAACTCATACTGAACATCTGGTTTACATGATGTTGACATCCGTGCCTATATATTTCATTACACTCATTAAACATAACCCTTTATTGTCTTGAAGGAGAATAGTGAACTATTCGAAAACACTTGAGCTTTGGGTCTCTTTTGAAAACCGTTACAACTATTGTGTGTGATCCTGTGTGCTAACTTATTAAGCAGAATTAATTTAGTAAATTCATAGACATATCTTTAGTAAAAATACTTGATTAAAAATCCTGGTTTTTTATGTACAACATACTTGTAATGTTTACTATAAGCCTACCAAATTTCATGAAGATACACTTTGTAAACTTGGAATTTAAGTAAACAATAGATAATAGAAACTGGCTAGATATGAATTATTTGTTTTTTACATTTTGCAGGTTTAGTATAATACTGATAGTTTTCACATTCAAAAGTTAAAATAGCCCTATTAGTTACATTGGAAAGATGTTGAAATGAAAGCCAATAAAAAAAAGTATGGGGGGGGGGGAAGAATTCCATTTTGGGATGCCACACTTGTATCAAAGATATTAAAACTTTACTACCTGAATAATACCCATAAAGTTGAAAATAACAAATGACATCCTGATATCTAACTCTTACCAATTGTGGGTGTTGTTGAAATTTGAGTCTGATAATACTGGTGATGGGCCATGCATTAAATTGTTCAAAATAAGTGAAAATCGTGCATTTTGTATACCGTATTTGACGGCATATAGGACGCACTTATTTCCCGAACTTTTGGCTCAAAAAATCGCCCTGCGTCTAATATGCAAAGTTGAGATCTTCCGCAGGCTAATCTTCTTCCTAACGCTCACTATCCTAGCATACGATCAGTACATCATTCCAACTATGAAATAAGAAATAGGAAATTTACATAGGCCAGACGCAGTCGAATTTTCAGCATCCTGTTAAAGGATGGAAGGTCTATCTCTTAAAAGTGCCAGATTCAGGAGAAAAAGTTCTTAGTGTATTTAAGCATTTATTGGTGAAAGTAATCTAACAGCACATTACACGGAGCACGCGGTAGCATTCCCTATTGTTTGCTTGTAATTTGCCTCTATCTCTATCTTCGCTTACTGATTGGCCGTGCATTTTTCGAGTTGTTGACACAAGTTGGTCGATATATCAAGTTTCACAGTAAAGATAAAAAGACATGACGAAACCTTGTCTCTGAAGGGACAAGCGTTTACCTGCTGAAAAGGGGGTGCGTCTTATATACCCATGCGTCTTATATGCCATCAAATACGGTACTTTACTTTACAGATTTCAGTACTGCTCATTGTGGAAAGTGTTTGCAGAAGTTAAATCATCCTTAGGTTCTTATTTTTGTAGGCTGGTATTCCAGTTCCATGTGAGTTAGGGCTAGCACCTCTGTTTTGTGTATAATCTTGTACTGATGGAGGAATTGTGCTCCAAAACACTTTATTTCTTGTTATAACCAATTATCCAAAATGATGAAACATAGATAATGACCATTGAAGAAAATCTTTGTAAATATAAATGTGGTGTTTATGACAAATGAAACAAAAGTATGAACACAACTCTAGATCGTAATGTCTTTTGAATCACAAGAAACATATATAGTATGTCAGCTGAAAGCAATTTCAATGATTAGAGTTTGATATTGAAGAATATTAAAAGTTTTTTGTTGTTTATTGTGCTTAACTTAGGAAATTACATATTTTTTATTCAGTTTTTTGTTTTGACTTAATAGGTTAATATAACCTTAAAAAAACCAGGAATGAAACTTGAACACCAAGGGATCAAAATTGAATTCATTGGGCAAATTGGTAAGTAAACACCATTTATTATGGGTTTTTTTTTTCACAAAAAATTTTTTAAATATCAGTGTCCTTAGTGTTGATAGGAATGATTGAAGATTTAAGTTGTTCAAGAGTATTTGAGCACTAACACTTGTAACATTATTTTACTATGAGTTGCATTCTGGATTGTCCAGTCAAAAAGCTAACTTCCAAAAACTGCAGAGTATTTGAGAAATAAAGATGAGACTATTAAGGGACATTTTATTTTTTGCCATTTGATAATCCTGGCATGATTATGAATAATTGGGCCATTTACAATCAACTGTTGAAATTGTTTTAAAAAAATGACCACAACTACACAGTTTATGGAAAGCCCACACTATGATAACACTGGGAAATAATAAAAAATTCTCTGATACTAGAAAAAATGCAACTGTTTCTATGAAATTTGACGATGCTGATTTTAAAAATCATGTTGAAAATTATTAATCACCTCTAGATTTTGAATTATGACAAAATTTTTCAAAATATTGTGAAAATAATTTTTTCTTTAATAACTATTTATTCATTGAAAATTATTTTTAAGAATGTATAATCTGCATACTTTGGTAAGTTTCTTCCATGTTCACAGCATGAGTAACAGAAATCAATGGCTTCATGTTCCCTTTGTGCAAAATTACAGCTTTCAGAATAACTTCAGATGAGTCAATAAAAAGTCTCCATTCTTGAGGATGATGTTTAATACCTAATTCTTCCATTAATGTATCAACATTTTTATACAAACACAAAGTATCTTGCATGCTGTAGTGAGAAGCAAGACTTTGATGGTGACTTTGGTAGATTGAAACTCTTGTTCCTGGAGCTAATAAATTCCATTACTGTAAACAAGAGCCAAGAAGTTCCCCATGCTGCTTTGATAGAGACAAGTCATGAATCAGATCATTTAGCTCTTTTTTTGTGTGATCAGATGAGGCAATTTATGTTGAGATATACAGAATTAATAGATAAATTGTCTTCATCTCAAGATAACTTCTGTTTCCCAATTTATTGGTGGATGTGGCACTGTAAGACCATCCCCATGAGGCACTGGTTTCATTGCAGGTGCAATTCCTGGATATTGAATGTATTGTTTAGTTTTATCTGAATATCCAGAAACATTAGTCATGCAAAAATAGTAGTCAGTTAAATTACTTTGGGGCTCATGTCATATCATAGGAACTGCAAATGACATACTTGCTCTCTTATTCAACCACTGTGTCAATCCAGTTGTGCATACTGTACAACACATACATGTAGCCAAATGTTTTTCTTGGTCACCAATTTTACACCCAAAGTAGTGGTATTAAGCTACCTTTACTTTGTGTGTGATGTTTTTCTTTCATGAAACTGTTACATTTTCAACAAATGTAGTAGAAACTGTTTGTTTTGGACTTTACTTGAACTGGAGGCAGCCAGCCTTTCAAATGATTTTCTAAAAAATATGAAATATAAAAGATTTTGGAAAATTTGATTATATTGCGGGTATGATGAGAGGAAGGAGATTGAACTTTGTTTTGACTGTGCAAAGAGTGAAGCAAAGTGACCGGGTGAGTGAGAGACAATTGAGAGAAAGTTGTCTGAATCTGCCCCATCTTATGCTCAGTTGACAGACTTCTCAAATGTTCTAGCAAATTGTGCAAATGAAGGTTTCGTGATTCCCCGGTAGAGCAGGTGAGCGTGGGAATGAAACGAAAGTGGTGCAATTCCCTACAATTATATCTAGAACAAATAACGTATATGAACAATACAATACAGTCAGTTTTTGAAGTTATTAAAAATGTATGTTTTCTGCCCATAAAACTGTCAAAGTAAACTTATTTTTGTTGCATAATTCTATTGTACTGAGTTCATTGCATGGTATTTCACATAGTGCTGATAAAATATTGAGATATTATAGTAACTCAAACTCTAGAGGTGACGGACAAGTTGTGACTACATCTTTGAAATAAGCGACATCAAATCACCTGAATCACTTGAATTTTCTCCAGTAACAAATTTTTCATTGTCTAGTGTTAATTGATCAATAAGCCTTTTCTGGTAACTTGTGTATCATTCTTATTCATCTTTTAGTGGGATTTCCCAAGTTTAAAATAACAGCATATTTAAGTGGGGTTTCAGTTTTTTATTTCATATTAGGAAATGTAATTATTATCAAAAACATGTATAAATTTTTTTACCATATATTAAAAAATATGAAATCAAAATGCAACATTTTTTGAAAATTTATTCAATTATATCTGCTAAGTACATGCAACTTGAGCATTTTTTCCTCTGCATGGCTAACACTTTTCTGAGTAATTTTTAAAGTAAGTTCCATGCTGTTTTATATAGCTAGTATTGACGAGTGGATATCTCCACTTATGATAACTAGGTGACATACTCATTCAACATACGGGGAAGTCATAGACACTCACAGTGGTTGATGTAAGGGGTCAGATCTGAATGTTGATCCTTTATGTCACTCCCAGATGGGCCCCTAAGGGTATATGCCAAGTTTGGTCACAATCAATCTAGTAATTCACCAGTTGTAAATGGCCTCACAGACCTTTGTAAAATAATTGTTTTGATAAAAGCAAAGGAACAAATTGTTGTGTGAAATGGACTAGGTGACCTGCTAATTGGTAAGGTAAATTGATAATTTATACAGATACTTGTATTGTTTCAAGTGGTGAATAATTTATACAGATACCTGTGATTGTTTCAAGTGGTGAATAATTAGTACAGATACTTGTGATTGTTTCAAGTGGTGAATAATTTATACAGATACTTGTGATTGTTTCAAGTGGTGAATAATTTATACAGATACTTGTGATTGTTTC
>NW_013667681.1:26322-42949 GCF_000517525.1 Limulus polyphemus | reverse complement strand
AATAATTTATACAGATACTTGTGATTGTTTCAAGTGTGAATAATTTATACAGATACTTGTGATTGTTTCAAGTGGTGAATAATTTATACAGATACTTGTATTGTTTCAAGTGGTGAATAATTTATACAGATACTTGTGATTGTTTCAAGTGGTGAATAATTTATACAGATACTTGTGATTGTCTCAAGTAGTGAATAATTTATACAGATACTTGTGATTGTTTCAAGTGGTGAATAATTTATACAGATACTTGTGATTGTTTCAAGTGGTGAATAATTTATACAGATACTTGTGATTGTTTCAAGTGGTGAATATCATTATACATCTCACTTGAGTTTTGTAAGAGTTTTGACAAAGTTGACAACCTAGCAAGTGAAAAACAAAAAGTTTTCATAAAAGACTTTGCATGCCTTCCTACTTCTAGACTAATGAAATTAGTTTGATGCATTTTATCAAGAGACTTAAATGATATACATCAAATCATTGATTTGTTCAGTAAAAAACTGATGAAAGTATTCAGCTTCAATGAAATATACTTTTATATTGTTTATGTGCAGGTGAATGTTTTACGTGATAGTTTAGTGTGTGTACTTATTGGATTTGAAAGTTAATATGTTGTAATCACGCTAATGACTATTTTGAAAATGTAACAATTATTGAGTTAAACCTTTGAATATTTTCTTTTAATCATCAAAAAGTCCAGTTACAAATGATCATGGATTATGTCACATCAGGCACCATGATAGAGTACAAACTTGTAAAAGGAAAGGATAACACACTTGTGGAGATTGGTTGTTTGTTTTACCTTAGTGCATAGTTGATAACAGTATGCCCCCACAATTGTGTGTGTGTGGGGAGGGGCATCTTTTGTGGTTATGCCACTGGTTGATAAATCATATGTTATTCTTAAAAAATACTTCAGTAATAGTTTACACAATAATTAATTCCAAATTTAATGTACAGGGTGGTCCAGAATTATCTTTATAATTTTAAAATTTAATAATTAACTAAGAATATACAACCATGCAATTTACAACATTTTGTATCCCAACTCATATTAACTCGATTACTGTTGAAAAAAAACGTATACACACAGATCATGGCACTAAAAAGTATTAAGACTTATCTCTCACTCTTGAATTTTTGCAAGTAGCATTTTATTAATAGTTTATGAATTAAAAAATGATGTTTATATAATTAATGCTCTTTAAGAAAAACAGAATTCATATTAGTCTTGATAACTTGTAGTTGAAATTTACTGTTATAATTGTATAATTATTACTGTCACTCAGTTCCGTTGTTCTATGATAACATCTAGTATGCATTTCACCATCCTTTTAGAGCTGTATTATGATAGAGGAAATCACCATGAGTTCACATCATTGGTTAAGGAGCTAGTAAGACCAGGAGAGCTAGCACAGAATACAAGTTACAACTTTGATTTTGTCAACGTTGAAAAACCTTATGAATCTTACACAGGATCAAATGTTAGACTCCGGTAAGATGTTTATATTTTTAGTTTTAAGAAACTTTTTGTGTTTTATTTATATTTTTAAAACCAACAAAATATTGCACAAATTTAGAGAGAACAACTCAGAATTTCATAAAGTTTACTAGTAGATAAAAATTGAGGTTGTTCATATTTTATTTTTGTAGTTGAATCCAGTCTCAGGGAAGCCTTATTTATGTGTTAATGTTGTGACCTCGAGTACAGGTAATTATAGTACTTGGATGGGAGCATCCTGCCCTGAGGACACAATGGCACCATTGAATTTTTAAAATATATAGAAATCAAAATTTTAGTCATTTTTCCACACATTAAAAACATTTTCAGACTCATAGAGTTGAAATTTATTATATGAAATAGTTTTACATATTTAATTGTATATATGACTAGAAAAGTAACATTTTGATTTTAGTTTGATTTCAATCTGGTCAGAATTAACTGAATTTTTTCTGAACATGGCATGTTACCCATAAACCCTAGGGGAAAAGTCAATAAAGTTTTGAACAAAATATCTCTAATTTGAACCTTGTAACTTCAATACAAATATGTTTCATTGCTTTTAAGCAATCACTGTTTCCATTACGATATCTTACCTCCTCTTTCATAATAGCTTTTCTGGACTTGTACTTCCCTCTATACGTGCCAATTTTGCTTGCCACTAGCCTTGATACTCCTACCTACCGTCGTATGTTTTCATGGGAGGCAGCTGCTTGACAGCATGCAACAACATTCTATCAATAGGAGAGCAACACAACTTCTAGCACAGCTGACTCCGTCTATGCAGCTTAGCTCAACTTCGTTTCTTGATTGGCATTCATAGTATTAAGATGTGTTTTACTTCATGGAATTTCTCACCTTTATCCTCATTCTGATCTGGGTTGCCTCTTACGTCCTATCCAGGCTCTCCAGTGTTACATGGCTTCTGTGGTTCCTGTTCCCATTTGTTTATTTATTATAACCTTCCCTTTCATGTTATATTTCTCCTAATATCCTTACAGTTTGGATTTGCCTAGCTTATACTTCCCTCTCTCCTGATGATTTTTGTCTCCTCCCATCAAATCCATCACCTTCCCATGTCCCTGGTTGCCCAATTCCATTGTCCTTTAGTGGTTATAGTTCTTGCCGGCATGTGGGTCACTCCCTATACATTTATCTCACATTATTTTCATCTGACAGCTTCCTGGTCCACAGGTTACTGTCTACTTCCCATCACCATTTTGAGCTCCACAATTTCTCTATGAGTGGGTAGGAGCTCTTTTTATACTCTTCTTTTTTTATAGGAGCCTTTCTCACATATAACATATCCGGCTCAGTGGCAAGTGCTGCCTGACCTGGTATACTTATTCTTCAACCCATACTTTACGATCTTTCAGGTCAATGATGCCCACCGTTGAGATGGGGTGTTCCACAATACCACCTGTATTTTTCTCTCACAGTGTTTTGCATCATGAATATGTTTGACCTGGACTGTACACTCACGAACTGACATTTTTTAGCTGTATGAGAAATGGTCTGCTTTTGAAAATATGGTTTTGTGGTGGTCACCCATTGCACTGTCTACAGTGTTGCTTTCCTCTGAACTCTCCTATGCACCCCCCCCCCATTCTTCCAGTGGAGTATGGGAGTCCTTATTATTTACTAGCTCCTAGCTGCTGGGTGGTAGACCATTTGAGGCTTCCTCCTTAGCAGGGCAGTGGTATTTTGCTGATGTATAGACACACCTACTGAGGGCCTAATGTTCTTTTTCAGATGCTACCTGATTATGGACTGAATGATTTTTTGATACAATGCAGTTCACTCCTCTGGCTGGGTATTTTCTTTCCTACTGTCGCCTGGATTTCAGTTCCTGTGGGTACTTGTATTGGTTGGAACTGGACCAGCCACACAACTCCTCACCTGTGAGTGGCCTAGGTACCCTCCTCCTATTATGGACTGGATGATTCATTCCTAATGATACCTGTTTCTGGACTGGAGTTGAACCCCACATTCGTCCAGATGTCGGTTCCTTGGGGGTACTGTTGGTACTGTTGTTGGACATGTACTATCATGGTACTGTTGTTGGACATGCACACATGATGATGTGAGTCTTTGGAACAAAAGACCTTCTTCCCTTCCAGTTCCCATGTCCGAGGTGAACGGTAAATGACCCTCTTCCTTCTATAGGCTGGGTATTCCTATCATGGTACTGTTGTTGGACATGCACACATGATGATGTGAGTCCTTGGAACAGAAGATCTTCTTTCCTTCCAGTTTCCATGTCCGAGGTGAACAGTAAAGAACCGTCTTTCTTTTATGGGCTGGGTATTCCTATCATGGTGCTGTTGGTGTTGGTTGAGGTTGAATTCTCCATTATGGTCTGTCATGCCCTAGCCACTCTTTACCAGAGGTCTCTTCATTTAATTTATGGGGCTCCTCCTGTGATTTCGCCCTGACTGCAACACGTAATGTTCATGGGCAAAGAGTATACCTGGCTCAAAAGTGATTTTGTATTCCATGGGTGTGTCTTTTATTCACACACCCCATGGGCTTTCTTTGGGTACTTCTGAAGAGGCCCATCTACAAGTTAAATGAAACTTTCTGATGAACAGTAAAAACATTGACTTACTTATAATTTTGATATGGTTAAAACTTATTTTTGTTGTATACCAGTGATTGTGTAAACTGCATGTGGTGTTTTTCAAACCAAAACAGAGGTAACATTTATAGTTTTATAAAATAAAAAATATAGGAGAGGCTTGCAAAAATGTACAAAGACATAAAATTAAATAATTGAAATGTACATAAGGTAAACATTTTTACTTGTAAACATATGAAATATTTGCTAGTTTTGAAAGCTGTGAATTCATACAAATATTATGTATAAAATATTTTGTTTGTAAAAGCTACATAGTATTCAGAAGGTTCACCTGAAGTTTCAGACTATTTCATCCAGTTTGTTGAATAAACACACCAGGGGATTTTAGGGTTAAAATATAACAAATTATTTAATCCATGGAAAATGGCCATTAATGAAGCATATTTGCCATTTTATTACATAACCCGGGAAAATAAGGAAACCAAATATTGTGATGAAAACAAAAATAAAATGTGTAGAATTAAGTGTCAAAGACTAACTG
The DNA here is from genome assembly GCF_000517525.1 of Limulus polyphemus. Taxonomy (NCBI): domain Eukaryota; kingdom Metazoa; phylum Arthropoda; class Merostomata; order Xiphosura; family Limulidae; genus Limulus; species Limulus polyphemus. Next base: position 38,326 of record NW_013667681.1, on the reverse strand, counting down.
CTAAAGTTATAATTAGTGTAAATTATTACTAAGATATGAGTGATAACATAAACTATGATTATCATTATGAACATATAAGTGTCCTTACTGAAGAAAGATCTAACTTTCAAACGTGCTCACGTTATAGGGTTTATTTAATTGATTTTTTTGTACATTTGTGTTTTCCTAACATCAAATATAAACATATAGTGATTACAATGCATTAATTCATCAGGTTGATGCAGTCACTATTAATACTTGTGCTCCTGTAAATGGTGCACATTAGAACCTCAAGTAGTAGCATATAAGTCATAGTATCTATAATTGCACTGATAGTCAGTTTAATCTTATAATTATTCTAAAGAATGTTTGCCTCTCCTTGCCCTTATACAAGTATTCCATAAAGGTAACCAAGGTTTCTATCTTTATCTTGTAAGATGCACTTCAGAGTCCTGGTTGAGTACACAATTATTTATTTGTTGCTAAATTTCATGCAAACAACTAAAAGGATTGCAAGTTAAAAATTTGAAATATTTGACATTTCTGAAATTGCATCATTTTTCTTTACTTTTTTAAAATGTAACCCTTTTAATTGTTTTTCATGAATTTTATTCTCCCTCAGGACAATTCCATTTATTATAATCCCTACTCTTTTTAGAAGTTCAATTGATAGTTGTAACTAAAACAAATGTTCTTGGACAAATTAAGTTTATTTGTGACCCAGCTAGCCGTGAGAATCACAATTTAAGTTCAGCTTAATTTTTGAAGGCTTTGTAAGAAGTCAACTAGTTGTTGAAAAGGTAAATTATTAGTCATGGTGTAAATATAAAACTTGTATTGAACTATTACAATTAATGAATTCTTGTTTTCCCAGAAAGATGTATTGTCATACAAGTTCATTGTAATTTGGACTACTCCAACATGTTTTATTTTCATGATTGCATTTGTCATTCAAGTTATTTGTTAGCTTAGTGGTCAAACAAGTTCAATCAAGTTATTGATTATTTTGCAATATAGCACATAAGAATTAATGGTTAAGAAAATAACTGGACATTTTCATGAGTGTTATTTGAAATGAAGTAAAAAAAAATTTAGTGTTTCAGATGAACCCTTTACTTAAGTTGAGTAATTTTTATTTATTTCTTACTAGATTTTACTTAATGTAATTCTTACCTGTTCATTCACATGATTTACTTTAAGTATTTACACTGATTATGCAGATTACAATTGTTTTTAAACATCAACTTGAAATTTCAGCTGTACATATACAGTAGAACCTCTACTATCAACTGCCTCTTAAAACGGGCAACTTCTGACAAGGATCAGTACCTTTTAGTCCTACTCTTTGTGTCCACTCTTTCTTTTAAATTTTGTTCTTCAGATTGATCATCTCTTCATTTGGAACAACAACCACCAATACAGTCTCGTGGGTGAAAACAAGACTCCAGGAAAAGACCATTGAGGAATCATTTGTCTTTCATGTTCTGGTCATTGCCTTTTATGATTGGCTGACTTTACTTGTCTTTCATATTCTGGTCATTACCTTCTGTGATTGACTAACTTCACATGTCTTTCATGTTCTGGTCATTACCTTCTGTGATTGGCTAACTAGCCTCCTTTGGGTTTCTTTCCTTCATTTCTTTTGCACACAACAAACATCTTGAGAACCATTTTTCTGATTGGCTGATTTACTGACTTAGAGGGCTTAAAGTTAACACACCTTACAGACTATGAACAGAAGATCAGAGGGTTGAAGAACCACCCTGTTTCTTTAAAATTCTTGGTGGGTAAATAAACAGGTCTGTGAAGTTTAGTAATATTTTTGTATTGTTGAACTATCACTAGGCTACCAGTGTACATACTAGTTTTATTGGCAAACCTTGAAGGTTCTTTGAAAAAGACTGTAATTTCTGCTGAAGCCGAAACTAAAATTTCCAAATATTTTAAACTAATGCTGTAAATTTAATGGAAATGTCCTGGAATTTCTTCAGTACATTTTTTCCATGATATCAAATATATATTATTTGCATTTATATGAACATGTATACTTGTGATGTAAGAACAAATGTCTTTAACTCTCTCACTATGAGCTCATACTATAACTTTTAATAGAGTATGAAATTTTGCAGATTATCAGTAAACATTACAAGGCTTTTGTACACAAAATGTCAATTTTTTTTATTAAGGTTTAAGATTTTTTTAAGTAATGTTTTCTCATGCATTTTTTCTTTTCAAATGTAGACTATCTATCCAACATGCAAAGTGATTTTCATTTTAAGATTAAAAATACTTTATGCATCAGAAAATTTTTAAATTTCAAATGCGAAATCTTTATAAGCTCCAGATAATTATGAAATGTTTCTTTTAGAAACAAACTGTATATTTTATCTGTTATTTTCACTATTGTATCTTCGTATGAGTTTGGTCAATTGGACCAAACTCATAATCACCATAAAAAATTAGGAAACATATAAATTATGTTTTTTTTTCATTCTAGAATGACTACAGATTATAACACTAAACCACATGTGTTTAATTTAACCTGTTACCTACTGTGGCCATTTTGTCTTATCGTGAGGGCAAAATCACATATGTGAATTGAAAAAATTATAGAGAACTTATTTTTTATTGGATTTCTGGTTTTATTTGTGTAAATAGTAGCATAACATTCAATTATTTGTATATAATTGTGTTGTTTAATGAAATTTGAAAAGAAATTTAATTTAAAAAATTGCAAAATACATTTCAGACTAAATAAGCACCATTTAAGTCTACAAATTCAATGACATGGCCTTTGACCATGACCATAGGAAGACTCGTGTCGTTAGAGTTAAATGTTGTGCACTGCATGCTATATAGGTTCATGCGTACCTTCAGTTTTCCATAAAGATTTACTATATATACGTGTACATATGAAATAAAAACACAATAAAATCATTGACAATGAGTATAAACAAGGGGAAAGAAATTTACACGCAAGTGCCATCAATGAGGGAAAGCAGGAGTCATGTTTGTGAGGTGATCAGTTTCTGGAATCAGATCTCCTCCATTTGAACTCAGTCCCATGGGGGGTCACATTGTAGAGGCTTTACTGTAGTTACTCTCGCATATTTTCTTGTGAGACAGTTATGACTTTTTCATGTAATTGTTTGTGTAAAGTGAGAATGAAGAAAGTATTGGATATGAAGGAGTTTTTAATCGAAAGTCACAAGCTATATATATATATATAGCATTTTCTTATGTAGATATATATATGATAAAATGCTACCTGCATGCATTTAATATTTCTTACAGGTACTTTCTGCGTGTTACCATAGTGAGAAGGTTGTCAGATATTGTGAAAGAATCGGATATCATAGTGCACACCCTGGCTTCCTACCCGGAGATGAACTCTTCAATAAAAATGGAGGTTGGCATAGAAGACTGTCTTCACATAGAGTTTGAATATAACAAATCTAAGTAAGTGGAGTGTTTATTTCTTAGACTAGAGTTTGTGAACTTTTTCAAGATACATATGTTAAATACAAACTATCTTACATTATTTAATATGAATGATGTTGTCTTTTGAAACTCATTCATACTGGTTCTCTATAAGATGCAAAATATATTGTTTCTTGGTAGCTGTTTATAGTGTTCTATACACCACCATTGTCAAAAAAACAGAGACCATAAACATAACTTCCTTGAGACTTTTACTGTTGTCAAAAAACAGAGACCATAAACATAACATCCTTGAGACTTTTACTGTTGTCAAAAAACAGAGACAATAAACATAACATCCTTGAGACTTTTACTGTTGTCAAAAAACAGAGACAATAAACATAACATCTTTGAGACTTTTACTGTTGTCAAAAAACAGAGACAATAAACATAACTTCCTTGAGACTTTTACTGTTGTCAAAAAACAGAAACAATAAACATAACTTCCTTGAGACTTTTACTGTTGTCAAAAGATGGAGACAATAAATACAACATCATTGAGACTTTTACTGTTGTCAAAAAAACAGACAATAAATATAACATTTTTTGAGACTTTTTTTCCTTTTCTGTTGGTAACAAGATACATTTTATAACTTAAATGAACTGATGTATCCTAGAATTCTTCACAAAACCAAAAAGTACAGTCAGAAAAGTGGTGGTGTGTTGACATTTAATTCTGTCATTGAAAGATGAAAAGATTTTGTATGACTATAACACATTTTCTTTACTAAGGTATCATCTGAAAGATGTGATTGTGGGGAAGATATATTTTCTTTTGGTTCGTATCAAAATAAAACACATGGAGATTGCTATTATCAAGCGTGAAACCACTGGTTCAGGGCCCAACACTTTTAATGAAAATGAAACTATTGCTAAGTATGAAATTATGGATGGAGCTCCTGTAAGAGGTGAGTTTGATAACCTGTTAGCTATAAGTTGTATGAAATTATTGATGGAGCTCCTGTAAGAGATGTGTTTGATAACCTGTTAGCTATAAGTTGTATGAAATTATGGATGGAGCTCCTGTAAGTTATAGCTAACAGGTTATTAAACTCACCTCTTACAGGAGCTCCATCCATAATTTCATACAACAACGGAGATCCTGTAAGAGGTGAGTTTAATAACCTGTTAGCTATAAATTCCTAGTAAAGTAAATAATGTTTTTCAATTCGTCTGTCAGGCAGGTCATAATAAATAAATATTTGTACTTTTTGTACTTCAAGTAGAAATATTAATAAAACCTAAAGGCAAAAATTATTTGGTATAACTATAATAAAATCATAATGCAGTTTTTAAACTTAGGATTTCAGAGGTTATTTATCTTTGTTTGAATTGATGTCTTAGAAAATTGATATTGTTCTCACTAAAGTTGTGTTTCAGTTCTTATACTTGAATAACACTTATCACCAGCTGAAGGCCAAGTACTTACATGGCAAGTCAGTCTTGCTTGATCATACACTGGCCTTACTTTACACCTTTGCAAGACTCTAAAATTACAGTTAATTTCTCAAATGTTTGATGAGTACATATTTCAAGACCTAAAACAGTTTTATGACATTTGCAAGGTTTTTTTTTTGCCACACTTGTTACTGGGTCTAATGTAGTTGTGGATATTTTCTCTGACAGTTTGAAGGTCATAGGAATGTGCACTTGTTTTTTAGTTATCGTAATAAAAATATATTTAGCATACAATAAAGTATTCTGTGAAAAGTGAACGTACAAGGTGCATAACAGAGGTATCTAATAATATGTCAACTGATATCAATTTTAAGTTATTAGTGTGAAATAATCTTAATATCACATACACAAGTATCTGTATTAAAAGTTTAACATGTACATTCTGAATGCTACTGGTTATTCCCTTTTCCACATTCCTGATGTATTGAATACAGCGAATAATTAAAGAAAATGTGAATTTTTAGATAAGTAAATTTTATGAAAAATTACATAAAAGTAGAAAATACGACTGTGTAGTTCACATTTATTATCTCTTTTGCTACTGACCTGGTGGATTGCACCAATCTCGTGACCCCAAAGTGACGATCTGTTTCCGTAGCGTAACTATTAATAACTTTTAACATCTTTTGTGTATCTTCACGAAATGCTTCGAGCTGTTAGTGAATGTTACAAAATATACAAAAAGTCAGTATTTGTAATTTAGTGTATTTACTAAAGATTTGTCCATGAAGAAATAGAGTCAGAGTGTTGACTGCTGCAAGTGCAAAGTGGTTTTTATGTTAACTATATCAAAATGATATACAACCTGCACGGTGATTTTCATTTTGAATATAAAAGTATTATTTATTTACCTTAGTTTTCACATTTCATTTCATAATCTCTAGAATCTCCTAAATAAATATCAAAGTTTTTAATGTAAATGTTTATTTTTCATTTTCTCTACCATATCACTAACTCCGTTATTATCATCAATGTACGGTGCAATGAAATGTTTAAAATCAAGAAATTGAAATATGTACATACCTTCAGAGAACAGTCTTAAAATACTTTCTTTAGGTCATGTGTATAATTTCACATCTTTACCTTTTCACTAATAGTCTAATTTTTATTTTGTTTTCTTTTCCTTTATCATTTATTATTTATGTCGATGCATGTCAATGGATACCTGCAAGCGATAGAATGGTATTGTTGCGTCAGCGAGGTCACGTGACTAGTGTCACGCCACCTGCTTTCTAGAACTATCCCGTTCCTTCCGGAGTGCTCTAGCATTTACTAGATTGGGGGTGGTCTGGTATATATAAGATGATCACGGCATGACGTGACAATGTTTGTGTAGACAGTGAGTAATTGATCTGCATTCAGAGAGTATTATTGAAGTTGAGTACGTTCGTTGTTATAGCGTTTGTTTTAATGCGATTGTTGAAATTAAGTGTATCGTAAGGTTATATTCGGAAAGAATAAACCAGTTTTATTAAGTAAGGACTTGTGTCGCTAAAGTTTCGTCGGAATGAATTTACGGGAAATCAATTAACAAACAATCAATTAAGAAATTCATTAAGTATGAATGGCAGAGATACTTTAACCTCAGAAAAAATCTTTTTTTACTTACTTGGTAATGTAAGCCTTGCAGAGCAAAGCAAAGTTTTCTTTATTTTATAAAAATTATTAAACATTTCAGATGTATATTTTAAAACATGAATGATATATGATGAGCTAAAATATAAAAGTAAAATCTAAGTACAATTTAACTGTCTATCTAACTATAACATACTTAGGTAAGAAACAATGGAACTGCTATCGTGGATCAAGAAGTTACATCTATTCTATGATGACAACTTGGTGCCAACTTCAGAATAGCTGTTGTTGGATTATTGTGTAAAATTAGCTCTTTCTAATGACCATAAACACGTTTCTAGTACATACAAGTTGGCTTCTAAAGCTCAAGATTATGTATAGAAGGTTTCTACTCTGCTCAGCCAAAGAACTTTAAAACATACATGTCAATAGGGCAAGTAAATGTATTTATTGTCTAGACATACATCTACATGACTGATGTCATCTGATTCAAGAAAGCAACTGGAATTTAAGTATTTGTTTCAAGGTTTCTTTCAAAACAAAGGAATTAAAACTTAGGTAAAACACATATTATAATGTTAATTTTATTGACATACATTGATAGTAAGGTTGTTTAATTTAATTTTGAATGTTACTCAGTGACTTGTGCAAAAAGGGGTTTAAAAAGTTCATTGTCTTTAAAGAGTTAACTTTTTGACTACAGGCTGGGTGGAATCCACTCAGCTTGTAACCATGAGAGCAGTCATACTATAACTTTTTATAATGTATGCATACCTTCACAAAATTTTGCAGTTTATTAGTAAACATTACAAGGCTTTCATACAGAAAATATCAGATTTTTAAATTAAGTTTTAAGATTTTGTATTTAAAGATTTGCTCATATATTTTTTTTTTCAAATGTAGACTATCCAACTTGCAAAGTAATTTTGATTTTAAGATTAAAATACTTCATCAGAAAATTGTCAAATTTCATTTGTAAAACATATAACCTCCAGATAACTATCAAATATTTTTTTAGAAAAACTATATTTTATCTGTTATTTTCACTATTGTATCTCCGTATGGGTTTGGTTGATTTGACCGACCTCGTAACCACCATAAAAATTGAGGAACTAGATATAAATTAAGCTATTTTCATTCTAGAATGACTAGAGATTATAACACTAATCCACAAATGTTGAGTTTAAATAGCTTAAATCTCATAACATTATACACCTATATATACATTTATCATTAATATTTTATTGATATTTCAGCTGTGTCTGACTAACATTACAGAAATGCAATCATGAGGCACATGTGCAGCTCATGTTACCATATCTAATAGTATAAAACTGGCCTTTACAAAGTGCAACTGTTCTAGTGGACCAGTATTTTGTAAAATACAATCACATTTTGGTTACCATATATTACATGTGTATATATATTATTACTATTTACAAATTATTACTTAAATTTCAGTTATTTTTCTTAAAACATAGAACAGAAAATATAGAAATCTGTGATCTGTAGTAATTACGATTGTTACGAAGTTTGTATTCACTTGCCGTGAATATTAGTGAAATATTAAGTTGAAATTTTATGGTAAACTCCTATTATGAAATATTTAGCTGAAAATAGTAGATAGAAATTTGTTCTTTGTTTTCCAGGTGAGTCTATTCCAATACGGCTCTTCTTGGCTGGATATGACTTAACTCCTACCATGAAAGATATCAACAAGAAGTTCTCTGTTCGATATTATCTTAATCTTGTCTTGGTAGATGAGGAGGAGAGGAGATATTTCAAACAACAGGTTTGTTACATGCAAAAATAATTTTAGTTTTGATATTTAATTTTTTTGAGTTTGCACATTTATCAGCTCTCATTTGAGGACAATAATTGTATTTATTTCAAATATAAATCAGTTTGAGCATGTAAGGTTGTTCTGTTTATGTTTACTATACCTAAAGCACTCACATATACAGTCTAATAAACCAAATAACCTGAATAGTTTTGAAAGGTAGGTCTGCCTTTCCAATATAGTCAGGTAATTGGAATTTCTAAATTGTGACTTATTTTTATTTTGTGTTTTTTCAGTATCATGGATATATTATTTTGTTACTTATAATTATCCTGTTTCAAACTTGCATGATTTTGTTTTCTTATTGCAAGTGATGTGTAAATGAATTTTTTTTTCATACATTGTAAAGATTAAATGTGTACAGGATAGATCCAGTGCACCAGTCCCATACTGGAGAAGGAATTGTGAACATTGTTCACATCTATTACACAAATGTGGCATGCTTCTAGTAAAATGTGCACAAAAAATCAAATGAGTTAGAAAAGTATTTGTACTCAAGATATATCTGTGAATTGACAACATCTGTCTGATTTAGTCTCTGACAAGTCAGAATACAAGTGATGTTCATTTGAAGAATAAAAATACTTTTGTATCATACAATTTGCATATTCCATTTACATAACCTATGAAACCTCTGAAATGCATACCTACAGTTTTATTTCAGTGTCCTTGTTTACTGTATCTAGTATTCACTCTCCTCTACAATGAACTGTTTCTAAATGTACAGTAAAATGATAACTAACATCAAATACTTAATACCAAGTTGGATGACACTCTGTAAAAGTTTGTAGCAGATTTTAAATATATTCTGAATATGTATTACTGCTGGCATTTTAAAAAGAGCTGTTCAAGGTGAAATATTTTTTTCTGTTTTACTTGTTAAATTGAAGGAAAAGAAGAAAACCATATGAGCAGACCTTAACACAAGTAGTTTTTAACATCTTTAGATAGCAAAAAATAGATTGTATTTCATAATAAACTAACAACTAGCAAGTGAAAGGTTGTGTGCAGGTAACTCAGATGAGCATTTAATCGGCAACATATGGTATTTATGCTTTCTGACATACCACATGTCACTCTTAGTGTTTCTGAAATGTACGTTCCTTGTTCACAATCTATTTTGCATGATTTAATTTTACTTATAAGTTACTTAAACTTGCAGAAGTGTTATTATGTTTAAATGCAGTTATGAAATAAGATGCATAAAGATGTTTGTGGAGACCTTCACACACATGTTCCATACAGGTTGATTCATAATTTTCACAACACTGTTGGAGCATTGAAAAAAACCTGAATGGTTTGTCAAGAATGATGTGCAAAGGGGGACAGTTGTGTATAATAGAGAGAGACTGTGATGAATCAGTTGGTTACCAGAGGCTTGTTCAATAACTTTAACTGTTACACTTCCAGCCTGAATGAAATGTTTGATTATTCTTGATTTTTTAATCTCTCCCATACATCGTCTTTGCTTTTGTTCAAATTGTATTGTAGGCATTATAAAATGTAAAGTCTACAGTTTTTAACAAATTAGGAACTCAAAGTATCAATATTGACAAGCTAGAGTATGAAATATGAACCTCCTACATTTACTATTTGCTGATGTATCATTATATTTAGAGAACCCATCATGGTGGCTCTGCCCACCTCTTCCTCTTTTGAAAATACTTGTTTACGTATGCCTAATTCTCTTAAGTACATGTTTATAACCAATTGAATGCTCTCATTTTGAACTAATATTCCTATCAGTCTTCCTAAAGTATTTACACAGGTAAAGCCATTATAACTGTCAGAGTGTTTGAAGTGAAATGGGGTTTTTTTAGACCTATTACAGCTTAGTTAGGAAGCCTGATAAATTGCAGTGGAATTTTGTGGTATCGGTATAGAAACTATTAATTTTTTGTTATTTGAAAATAGTATATAAAAAAATAATTTTTTATACATACTCCACGTGCGAAATTCGACGAGGCTTAGCATGTACGACGGACAAGTACAAAGAACTTCATAACATCATAAGTAGTAGAGATCATTGTTTTCTATATAGTTTTTATTTAGTGTTCTATGTTTTAAGAAAAATAGCTAAAATTTATGGATTCATTTGTAAATAGTAATGATGTATATATACATATGTAATGTATGGTAACCAAAATGTCCCCATATTTTTCAAAATACTGGTATGCTGGTACTAAGGCTAAGAAGAGTAAGACATTTTTACTTTCTAAAGGTCGGTAATGTGAGCTGCACATAAGCTACGTGATTTACAACTTGTATGGTGAGATTATTAGTTAGACAGAGTTCAAAGATCAATAAAACAAAGAAATTAATAAATATAAATAGATGTATACTGTCATGAGATTTAAGCTATTAAGAACAAACATTTATAGTTTCTTCTTTAAATATGCAATCATTCCTGAAGAAAAAAAGAGTAATTTAGATTTATTTCCTAATTTTTTTATGATGGTTACAAGGTAGGTCAAATTGACCAACCCTGTATAGAGTTAAGGTAGAGAAAATAACAGATAAAATGTAAAGTTTTTTAAAAAAATGTTTGATATTCATTTCGGAAGTCATAGAGATTATGGAAATGAAATTTGATAATTTTCAGATGAAGAAAAGTATTTTTAATCAGTATTACTTTGCATGTTGGATAGTCAACATTCCAAAAGAAAAAATTCATGAGCAAATCTTCAATTAAAAAATCTTAATACATAATTTTAAAAAGCTCAATATTTTGTGTACGAAAGTATAGTAATATTTACTGATAATCTGCAAAATTTCGTTAAGGTACGCTTACATTACCAAAAATTATAGTGTGACTACTCTCATGGTTACTTTGGTGGTTACATAGTAGGTGCAATGCACCTAGCTCCATAATCAAGGAGTTAACTGTCTCTTTGTAAGGGTGCTTGTTAGCAAAAGTAGTAGGTGTTGGAACATTGTTATTTCCATTTTTGCTCATTGTCTTCTGAAAGTGCAAGCTTTGACATTCTTAATACACATCCTTCTGCTGTGAATAAGGAGGAAGTGTTAGGCATACAGCCTTTATTCCTGAGCAACCCTCTAGTATCCAAACAGTATATCACAGAGTATCATATCCACTTTTCACAATGCTTTAACAATGGTGTGTGAATTATGAATCAGCATGTATATTTGTATTCCACCGGGTGATTTGATATAAATAGTGCATAAATGTCACTGCATACTGTGAATGTGACTACAGTTGCCAAAAGTTAATTAACTTATCCTTAGAAATTTATAAATTTTCCATCAAGATAGAACTAATGCCATCAAGTATGCATTCTATAAAACTCATTCAGTGGATTTTTAAAAGTGTTACTTCTGACCTGCATTCTATAAAACTCACTCAGTAGATTCCTAAAAGTGTTACTTCTGACCTGCATTTTATAAAACTCGTTCAGTAGATTCCTAGAAGTGTTATTTCTGACCTGCATTCTATAAAACTCATTCAGTGGATTCCTAAAAGTGTTACTTCTGACCTGCATTCTATAAAACTCATTCAGTGGATTCCTAAAAGTGTTATTTCTGACCTGCATTCTATAAAACTCATTCAGTGGATTCCTAGAAGTGTTACTTCTGACCTGCATTCTATAAAACTCATTCAGTAGATTCCTAGAAGTGTTACTTCTGACCTGCATTCTATAAAACTCGTTCAGT
>NW_013667681.1:25445-26214 GCF_000517525.1 Limulus polyphemus | reverse complement strand
TGACCTGCATTCTATAAAACTCGTTCAGTAGATTCCTAAAAGTGTTACTTCTGACCTGCATTTTATAAAACTCGTTCAGTAGATTCCTAAAAGTGTTACTTCTGACCTGCATTTTATAAAACTCACTCAGTAGATTCCTAAAAGTGTTACTTCTGACCTGCATTTTATAAAACTCGTTCAGTAGATTCCTAGAAGTGTTACTTCTGACCTGCATTCTATAAAACTCACTCAGTGGATTCCTAAAAGTGTTACTTCTGACCTGCATTCTATAAAACTCATTCAGTGGATTCCTAGAAGTGTTACTTCTGACCTGCATTCTATAAAACTCACTCAGTAGATTCCTAGAAGTGTTACTTCTGACCTGCATTCTATAAAACTCACTCAGTAGATTCCTAGAAGTGTTATTTCTGACCTGCATTCTATAAAACTCACTCAGTAGATTCCTAAAAGTGTTATTTTTGACCTGCATTCTATAAAACTCATTCAGTGGATTCCTAAAAGTTCATTTAGTTGATTCCTAGATAATAATTTTTTTTTCACTGAGTTAAATCCATTTCAGCAGAATTATTGAAGAATTTTTATCACACACATAGTGTACCATTCAAGTATAATATAATTTATTCGTTTGTACCATTCAAGTATAATATAATTTATTCGTTTTTACCATTCAATTATAATATAATTTATTCCTTTGTACCATTCAAGTATAATATAATTTATTCGTTTTTACCATTCAAGTATAATATAATTTATTCGTTTGTACCATTCA
>NW_013667681.1:0-24591 GCF_000517525.1 Limulus polyphemus | reverse complement strand
TACCATTCAAGTATAATATAATTTTATTAGTTTGTATCGTTCAAGTATAATATAATTTATTCGTTTGTACCATTCAAGTATAATATAATTTATTCGTTTGTATCATTCAAGTATAATATAATTTATTCGTTTGTATCATTCAAGTATAATATAATTTATTCGTATGTACCATTCAAGTATAATATAATTTATTAGTTTGTACCATTCAAGTATAATATAATTTATTCGTTTGTACCATTCAAGTATAGTATAATTTATTAGTTTCTGCACACATTCTGCCTCTTGAGATGTGACTTTTATGTGGATCTGTGAAGCTTCATGTTTTGACATTTTATAAATCCACACATCTAAACAAGTTACAACAAAATCTAAAGTCATGAATTCCATGGCCATACAAAGTATCCCCCTACAAAACTACCAAGATCTCCTGACTGTAAAAAAGTATGTATATGTTCATAGACATAAAATGCACTAAGGTTACACAACAACAAAATTCATAAATTACATCAACAAATGTACATCATTATCCAAGTTATGTATTTTGTAATGAAACAGTTAATTATCTGTCTCCCAAGAACAGCCAAATTTCTGGAATGAGTAACGAAAATGTAAGTTGTTGAATGCTTGGAATCAGTGCTTAAAGATGTCTAGAAACTAGTAAAGAACAGGTTTCAATTCTAAAAAGCCAAGAGTTGCATGTCTGACTACCATGAAATTTGGTTAAATTTCTTTTAGTAATCTTCAAGAAACATTTACTGATCAAACGGAATCGAGATGAAAGTTGTATGCACTCTCTTTACTTGTTAGTTATATTTCTTTTAAAGCTTAATGATAAAAAAACTGAATCTGTTTATGTTTTTACATTTTTACAGTCATAAAAGCATATTTGCTCTTACAAAAATAATGTTCATTCTTTGTTTACATGGTTTGTAAAGAGTTGATAACATTTTTTTTTTAAACTTTTGAATAAAAATATATATTTTATATTTAAGTTTACTTCATAAGATGATAGCTGATTCTGAAAGAGTGGCAATGAGACTTTTTATTTTACTTTGATTTTGAGGTGAATAATTTATTGTTAGTGTGAAGCTGGTACTTATATAAACATTTAACTATTTGAGTCACGTTTATTCACTTGCTGCACAGAAGTGGCTAATGGCTGTATGTTCTATGTTATTACAGGAAATAGTGTTGTGGAGGAAAGGTGAGAAAACCAGAAAACCAATACAGCAGCCCCAGTCAGTACCTCCAGAAAATAAGTAGACTCACATGTAGGGCATCACTTTGAACACAGATTGTAATGGGACCTAGTGATTTTTCTAGACACAAGTGTGGATATGGGGATAAAAAGAATAAACCTCCAGTGGTTGGGAGGGATTTCTAAAAAATGTGGAAAATGTAACTCATGAGACATTTCAGGCCAAACTGTCAGTGGCTGGCAGGAACAGCTGGCTGGTAGGTTAAGACGTTCAGTCCAAAGTCCTTGCAATGTTTAGATTGCTTTCTGTAGAAAACTGAAGAATTTCCAAACAATATGCTGTTTCATTATTTTTATCTTGGTTCAGATAGTATCAGATGGAATGTGTGAATGTTATTGTAAAGAATACCTGTAATTTGAACTTTATAACTATTGTTTTGTATGATTTCCTTTATGTAATAAGGTAAAATTGAGTAATTACTTTAAAAAATTGCAATACATCTGTCAGCCATAGAATATAGTTTTTAAGGAATGGTGACTAAGTTATTTGGTCTTTTCTCACCTTATTCAGGTAATTATAACATTCTGTAATATGTTAGGTTTATAGTTAGTTACAAAACTGGTTGAATTTTGATGATCCATAATGTTTGCTTTTTCTATATAAAATATAAATTCTAAATGTTTCTTGAAACCATCTTGTGTGTTATTCAGAACTGTTTTTCAATGTTAACAGTTACAGCACAATCTGTTAATAATTCATAGTAAGTTATTTTCCATGCCTCCAAAACGTTTTGTATATAATAGTCTTGTAATTCTCTAATAGAAGTTTTAATTTTATTAACAGCTGCTAAGTGTTGTAAGTAGAGGCACTGATTGTTAATACTTTAAACCACTTAATCATGATGATACAAATACATGGAGATAAAATATTCTAATATCTAGCCCTGAGTTGTAAAATTCAAACTTGTTTGTTTATGTAGTCTACATGTTTGGAACAACTATAGCTGTTTTAAAAAAAAAACTTGAATTTTTGCCAGATGTTTCATGTGACAAGATTGCCTGAACATTTAAACAAGTAACAAATAAAACAAATGAATAAGTAAAAAATTTTGACATCCCAACATTGTGTTAACAAAATCTTTATAGACATCCATGTAGAAAAGGTTGCAAAATTAGGATGTATAGCCAATTTTGGTTTCAAAATAAACTAATATCATCAAAAGCACAGTATTTTCAGATATTAATGAAAATGGAGTTTGTATTTCTTTTTTTTTCTCCTAAATTATCATGACTTTCTTGCTGTTTTGTATTACATAGAATATTTGTAGCTTTTAATGATTTATTTGTGAATTTTCAATTTTTACTTTACTAATCTCAAAGGTAATAATAATGAAAATAACATTATTTTTCTACATAACATTTTGAACAATTTTCCTGTGGTATTTTTTTCATTCAGTATCCTTCATTTGTTTATTATAACCAGTTTTCTATACTTCACATCTTTTATAAAATCCTGGTTTTGTTCTTCAGAACAACTTATACTTATTATGATCAGAATGTCTGTGTTGAGCTAAACATGGTACATCTCTTTTTGTAGTCCATTTTCCGACAATCATTACTTGGAAGGGTGTACAATAAATTTCAGAGTATGCTTTTAAGCTAAAGTATTTTTTGGGCTGCTAAAGATATGTTTAAAGTTTTTGTAGCATACTAGTTGTCTTTTGATTACCTAGTGTTATATTAATCATAAATTTGACATAACCTTATTAATTCCTGTTTTTAGAATATTGTTCACTATAATGTTAAGTATTTATGTTATGTGACTTAAATTTGTACTGGCAAATAGCAAATTTCAGGTGAGAACTTATTATAAAAAGAAGCCTTTTGTTTTTAAATCTTTGCAACCCCTATATATATACAAGCACCCGTGTCTTCAGCTTGTAATCTTAAGAAGCAATTACATCGTTATCAGGAATGTACTGGTACCAAACCTTGTAAAGATATACTATATAATACAAACAGTTTTCTGTACACTGGAGTGCATCTAGAAAAGTATTGAAATTAAATACAAAATATGTTTAAAGAATGTATACATTATCAGGTAACTTCTGTAGCTCTAACAACTTATGTTTAAAGAATATATACATTATCTGGTAACTTCTGTAGCTCTAACAACTTATGTTTAAAGAATATATACATTATCAGGTAACTTCTGTAGCTCTAACAACTTATGTTTAAAGAATATATATACAATATCTGGTAACTTCTGTAGCTCTAACAACTATGTTAAAGAATGTATACATTATCTGGTAACTTCTGTAGCTCTAACAACTTATGTTTAAAGAATATATACATTATCAGGTAACTTCTGTAGCTCTAACAACTTATGTTTAAAGAATATATATATTATCTGGTAACTTCTGTAGCTCTAACAACTTATGTTAAAGAATGTATACATTATCTGGTAACTTCTGTAGCTCTAACAACTTATGTTTAAAGAATATATACATTATCAGGTAACTTCTGTAGCTCCAACAACTTATGTTTAAAGAATATATACAATATCTGGTAACTTCTGTAGCTCTAACAACTATGTTAAAGAATGTATACATTATCTGGTAACTTCTGTAGCTCTAACAACTTATGTTTAAAGAATATATACATTATCTGGTAACTTCTGTAGCTTTTTATTGTTAAAAAAAAGCATAGCTTGTTATGTTCAGTGACTTAGTAATAAAACTAGTATCTTCTGCCCCATGGTTATAAAAAATGTCACTAGGAAAGTGTTTGATCACAATGAAGTAGGATTTGAAAATCACTTTTACCATCCATATTTTGGGGCTGAATGTTTATTTATTGTGATTGACATTACATATCGGCTATGAAAGATGGCGGTTCAGTATAACTGTTTATGTAATCATAGCTTCATAATATTTTCAAGGAAAAATAATTTTTCATGAGATAAAAATTTTAGAAAAGTTGAAAAACCTGTACATTTGTAATATACAATCTTGAGAAAAACAAAAACTTTCACTTTGGAGAAGACACTGGAAAAAAATGTTATTTGATTCTAATTTTTTGTGTGCCTCATTTAAAATAGCTAGGTAAGCTACAGTTAAAAAACTTGTTCTTAGTCACATGGTGTTTAAAACTTTAATCCATTATTCAGTTGCTGAAATAATGTATTTACTAGAAAAATGAAAAAAAAAACATATACACTCATATGTTGTACATACCAGTAGCTAATGTGAACTGTTAATATGAAAATGACTACCACTACTCATAACTTTATCATCAGTGTTTTAATATTGTAGGATAAACAGAAGTATTGATGTTTCTTGGTGACGTGAGTAGGAAATGATATTATCATCAATAATTGGTTGCATGATTTCAACAAGAAATATTTTCTAAAGTCTTTTAACTCCTGTTCAGAGGTGTGCTAGTTTGTCTTCTTTCTTATGAAGTGAATAGACTGCATAAAATTGAAATCTTACTTTTACTTATTAGTGAACGTTAATAATACTTTGATCAGCTGTTTCTTATATGACAAAACTGTCATAGTGTGCTGGTGAAAAACCCAAGATGTTGCTAGTTGTATAATTGTAATTATAAACTCTGGAAAATGTAGTTCTGTTAAAACAAGGGGACTTGTGTTATTTCATTCTTTTTACACATCAAAATGCATTGTATTGGCAATGAAAAGTTTTTTAAGATCTATTATGAAATAACATAGCTTTTCTAAAAATGATAAAAAAAAACAAAACAATCTGTCGGAATTCAAATCTATAGCTTATAATAAAATTTTCATCTCTTTAATGATATTTGTTATGCTTAGTGTATTAACCTTGTTTGTTAGGCACTGATATCTCCAATTTCATACTTCTGTTAAAATATGGATTTCTAAACTGAAATGTGATATACTCTCTCTCTAAAGAAATATTACTGTGGAAATGTGTTGTTTGTACTGCTTTTGTCATCTGTTAAACCATTCAGGTATAGTTTCTTCAGTGTTTTAATATAGCTACTCCTGTGTGAAAGTGGTACATTTACTTGTGTGAAGTGAAAGTTTTTCATTTAGTAACAGTGCTTCACATATTCAACATTTCACTTAAGCTTTAGTCATTAGTTTTGAACTGCATGTATCGTAACCACATATAGTCATTTGTTTAGCATTGCATCGCAATTCTTTTTTAAAGTATTTTGTTAAATATTTTTCACACTTAAAAAGTGTAACTGCTACCCGCATTGATCAACTGTTAACTAGTTATAATGCACCACTCAGTTTCCAAATTTTGATGTGTCTTAGCCATTGATCAGTATGAAGATGATGCCTGTTTACTCTATGTATTCATAATGCCTCCCTAGTAATTAAACTAGCTGTTTTTGTTAGAATGTCATTCTGTTGATTTTGATTCATGGACTGACCTCTGTATCATACCTGGTTGATGATGTAAATATTGATTGCTGAATTTGTGTTAGGCTGAATCAGAAAGTATCATTTTGAGAAATGTAAATCAGAAAAATATTAATAAAGGTTATTAAAATTCTGTGCATGTGTTTTTTTATTTGAGAAGTAAATATCTTTTGAGTAATGTTGGTCTACCACTATGATTTAGTAAAAATTTTTAAGTTTCATGAGACACTTGTACGTCAGTAACACTATTCATCTCTTATAAAATACTGTATTGAGAATTTTTCATAGCAATACCCCCCACCCAATGGCACAGTGGTAAGTCTAATGGTTTATAATGCTAAAACCAGATTCTGATACCCATAAGTTGTTAGCACAGTAAAGATAGCCCATTGTGTAGCTTTAAGCTGAACAACAAACAGTCATAGCAATAACACTATGCAAGTTCTCTCTCACAACCTGCTGTACCGTGAAGAATGTCTCATAGCATTAACTCTCCAAGTAATCATTCTGATAACTTAGCCTCACATCTTTCCTATCCTGATGAAACCTGGTATTGGGCAAAAATCCATGGAGTCAAGTTCAAACCTCAGAAGAGCAGTGCTAAAAAAGCTTGACTGCTTATACAGACGATTTTTGCCATTTCTACAGTAAAGTATACCCTGCAATGGCTTCAGTGGAACATTAACAACCAGAAGGTAGTGGAGGGAATGGATGTGGGTTGAAGGTTAATCATGTTTGCCATTGGCATGAGAATGGTAACATGCTGATACGGTATTAGTTACATGTTCTCTGGGAGATTAGATCTATGGCACATAGGAACCCCATAGTTACATGTTCTCTGGGAGATTAAATCGATGACACACGTGAACCCCTTATAAATTTTGCTTGACCATAGTCATCCATCGATTACTCCCTCTAAAAGTAGTTTTTGTAACCAAGTGATTATATCTTCTTTTTTTTTCAGTCTACATACTTGGCTGACTTCGCCAATTGAAATTCATCTGACTTTACATTTCGAATCTGGCATTTTACTATTTCACATCAAATTCTTAACTGTTTTAGCAATCTTTTCTTCAATTAGCCAATGGTGATTTTCATTCTCATGTGTGCTGAAGCTTCTGTTAAATGTTAAGCTACAATGGAAGTAAACCACCATTATATATATAGGACTTCTTTGAGGAGGAGCTGACCACCACAGGCAAACCCCGTCTCTACGTGCTGGCTAGAAGATATGCAAGTTTAAAGTTTATTGGTTGGACATTTAACAGTTATTATCTGTTTGAAGTACAGTAGAGAGGAAAGTGTGGTAAATATACGATTTGTATCTGTGTTCTTGTATTATAGTACTGATTTTAAATTTCTCATTTATTCTGTATGTGTACAAGTTTCATATAATAAGTGATTGAGAAAGACAGTATGTTTATCTCATTCTAGTTACCATTGTTCTGTCCATGGGAAATATTGCTGTAAATTGTGTAGTGATGTCTAAATCAGTGTCCTTCAATTCAAGTGATAATCGAGGTTATGGCCTCATCTACGTTTAAATGAAAATGACCAGGCATGATTATTACTGAGTGTTCTGGGTAAATGCCATGTTTCTTGTGAAGTAAGGAACACTGGATTTAAAGAGACTGGTAGAAAGCTTCATAAAGTAAGCCATCTGAGATGTACAGAATCCATAAAAATGACAATCCTCACTTCATAAAATCAAGTACACTATACACACTGTGTTTTAATAAATATTGTTCATTTTGTATTTTAATCTTTGTCCAGTCTCAGTTATTTAGAGATTTGGTATTATTCCACGATAAGTATCTTGCCAAGCGACCTATCCCATTACTCTAAGGTTAATTCCATTCAACCTGAATATACCACAAGTGTTCAGAAGAATGTCACCCAGTAGTGATAGCATCAGAGTCATCTCGTGGACAAGATGCATTGAAAAGAATGTTTGAAACTGTATGGAAAAAAGGACTTCAGAGATAAATGTGTGTAATGATTTTTCTGACAGTGTCCGATATGCTATTTATATTCAGAAAAAGAAAATCAGTGTTGTGGTGTCAAAGTTAAAGATGCAAAGAAATTCAGATTAAATTGTGTTTGACTGTAGATGCTTTTTTTTAAAGTCTTCTTACTTTTAATATTGTTTACACTTTACAAAAGAACTTACACTAAAACCTTTTAATGCAATATAAATAATTTATGTCTGGGGTAAGGGTTCTCTTATATCTTGTATGCGTAGTTTTTGATGTACAAGGATTTTAAATCTATTCTCAATATAACTTATTACATGAATACTAGTTTTCTCTTCATACATTAGATATTTTGTTAGTGCTAGAGTATCGAACACCTGACAATTAGTTCATTAATTATTCACATGTATGCTTCTAGTGCATTATTTCAAATTATGAAGGAATTATATCTATCATAGTGGTAGTCAGGTTTAGTAAACTTACTTTTTCTGTGAAATTTATGGGACATAAAAATTCCTGTTCTCTCTACATTTGGTATTGAAGTTGATAATCTTACTTTGTACTGCAATTGTCAAGAGTAGAAGTATAACGCAAGTTTTAGTTGAATAACCATAACCGGAAGCAGACTATGATTTGCTGTAATGATTTAGCTACCCTAAAGAAGATTGAGTGACTTATTACATCAGTTTAGATAACCCATATCATAATGGATTAAGTACCTAATCAGCATATAACTTTGCAACATATCAAGATGAGACAATCTGAGTTGTTAAAAAAGTACCTTACTAACAAGAGCTAGGAGGTTAACCTGGAGAGATAACGGTATCGGGGTCACAACAAAATATTAGATAACCAAATTATATGTAATAATGTACTGAATACCCAATCAATGCATGGATTTTTAGTATGAAAAGGTAACATACATTGGATAACCAAACTGATTGAATACTCAGTCAACATACATATTGTAATATAAGCACATATGACTCATAACATGAAAAGGTACTTGCTTACACGAATGGATAACAATACCCACTATGTATCCACATCATTAGTGACTAATGTATAGGGACCAAAACAGATCATGGTAACAACTTGCTTCATACTGTGAGAAAATAAATCCATGTACAACCACCAATGTTTGTGTCAATAGTGTACCAACTAAAGTGGCAGATACATCTGTTATTCTGAGAAAACCCTTACCAAAGATGATAATCAGGTTGACAGATATAAGCGAGTTTTATTTCTGAATTCTGAACAATAGACAAAATGTTTGTTTGTTAAGCATAAAGTACAAAAAATGAGCTACTTGTCTTCTGCCCACCCTAGTTATATTAAAACCTCATTTTTAGTATTTTAAACCCTCAACTGTCTTGTTTTCAGGGTTGCAGGTGTTGTTTGAATGTGTAGAAAGTATAAAAATACCTCTACACTAAATAACACAACATATATAAAATCTTTATTTAATAACCCTCTTGATCTTTATCCACAAATACAAAAAGTTCTCCTTTTCTGTTTATATTTTATTTAATTCATCAACTATTTCATTATCAGCTTTAAATTTTCAGTTTTTTGATGTACATAGATTGATAAAAGTGTAAAGCATATCTAACAATAAGACCTCACATATGTATATAACTAAATACACAACTACATCCTTGTCCATAAGTACTTTGTAGGATTTAGACCTACCATAGCTATGCAATGGAGATTAATATTCCAAACCCTTTTTGAGAAACAAATTCTAATTTTTGTAAGGAAGGGGAAACAGCATCTCAAAAAAATTCAATCTTCATAGGATTACACACTATCCGTATCTGGTGCTACAACAGTGGTTAATTGTTTATCTAGAATTAAATAAAAAGGTTTATATTTATTGTCATATTTCAGATCATTAATGGTTAGTGCTTGCATATTTTAAAACATCCATTACACTTCTTGTAATTTACTAGCATACACACACACACACATTGGAAACTGCTTACTGCTCACAGATAACCACTGTTGTAAAAACATTATAAACACTGGTAGTGTGTGTAACTGAAGAGTAGAAAAGAGCAACCTTTGGAAACATTAATATACAAAACTCATCTTAATCTATTATAAAATGTTTCCCAAAGTTTTTATTTACTTTTATCTAAGTTTAAAATCTTTATTCTGAAGCTATCACTTCACATTGTGGAATTTCAACAAAATCTTTTCACCAGTGCAGACAACACTAATTATCACTACTCTTTAACACCAAAAATAACAACTGATTTCTAAACACAGGGATATGAAAGTAACATGTGAAATGATTGAATGACTGAACTGGTGCAGCTTACAGGGCAATCAGTTTGCAATACAACATGCAAAATACAATTTCACTAAAAGCAATTTTCATGCATAGATACATGTACGTCTGTTTATACAAGTAAATCTTCCCACCAGTGATATACTTTAACAATACTTGTAAGCTAAAGAAATGATACAGAATAGTAATTTATGTCAAAAAATTACGACAACTTCTCGAATATCTTTCTTGTTTAGTTTTGTTGTCACACACAAAAAAAGGAAATCAAAACCATTTCTCCAATTTTGATATTCAACTGTCATTCTCTCTGTCAAAATGACTAGGTATGGAGGTATAGGTAAGTGCCACAAGCTTTCATAAGTATGTAATTTACAATAATAATACTTTTAGATTTATGGTAAAACACGAGTTCAAAATTTTGACATAGTAATTTTTGGTAGTTTGATTCACAAAACCTCATTAAAAATAAAACATTAATTAACAGCCACAAGTAATGTTAATTAGGAACATCTGGTTGGAAACATTCATATTACAAAACCATATCTACAAGGTAATGAAAGTAACCAATAATACACATTCACACACCAAGAAGTTTAACGAATGAAAGTAACCAATAATACACACTAACACACCAAGAAGTCTAATGAGTGAAGGTAACCAATAATACACACTAACACACCAAGAAGTCTAATGAGTGAAAGTAACCAATAATACACACTCACACAACAAGAAGTCTAATGATTGAAAGTAACCAGTAATACACACACCAAGAAGTCTAACGAGTGAAAGTAACCAATAATACACACACACACCAAGAAGTCTAACGAGTGAAAGTAACCAATAATATACACACACACACACAACATCTAACAATTGAAAGCAACCAATAATACACACTCACACAACAAGAAGTCTAACGATTGAAAGTAACCAATAATACACACTCACACAACAAGAAGTCTAACGATTGAAAGTAACCAGTAATACACATAACAAGAAGTCTAACATTCAAAATAGGAAGAATAAGCTAAGTTTTTTATTTACTCAGGACAAGTATAAGCAAGCTAATTTTAGTTTCTAAGAGTATACTCTTAGAAACTAAAATAGTTTTATGTCCAACAAATATAAAAGGTGGATGCTATTTTCTGACATTCATACTTGAAACAGGATATTAAACTGTGTTCTTTTGGGAAACATTCAAATTTTAGGAAGACATTCTGAACTTACGAAGTTTAATCATGCGAACAAATTAATCAGTTCCTTCATACATATCACATCTTGATATGTGTAAACTCAAGCTCTTTTTAAAGCATATAATAATTTACCTTCCATCAGAACTAAGTTTCTATCATAAAAGGTCCTTTCCCACATTTCATCAATCAGTTTAGAGTTTACATATTTAGGGTTAGTGGCTGACATTACTTTTATGTGTGATTCATATGAAACTGTTTCTTGGACCAGTATTTTTTTATGGATGATTTAAAATGTGATAGAAATGTTCAACATCTCAGGAGAGAAACAGTAACTTGCTTGAATATCATACAATTTTAAGGTATCTATATATATATATTACAACATTATAATCCTGAACCAGAAGAGCAAGAATTATGGGTAAAAAAATCCAATAAAACAGTGAAGCATGAAATCATTAACTGTAGAAAAATATAAAACTTAAAATTCTCAAACATTTTCTTCTTACAACAAAATCTAAGAATGATTTTTTATTGCTACTATTTAAAATGTTTACTTCATGCTTCCACATTTTCAAACCTTGCCTTTGTGACCTAAGCACAACCCAAATAGAAACTATACAACTAAGTTTCTTTTATAGAGATATATGAAACCTTAATTCCATTTCATTATGTCTTAATTTTTAAGACTTAATCACAATTTAATAGAATTTTGTATCCATGCAAACATATTACATAACAAAACTACAAGTACTATTTCAAAAATATATCATATAACATTAATGAATTAAAAAAAAAAGACCCAAAGATCACATAAATTTCAAGTTCCTTCATAGCATTTAACTCAGAAATATTCAATACCATAATAATGTTTTCTTGCAAGGCTTCCTATGGATTTCTGTTGCCAAGTCATTTTTCCTGCCAAATCCTTTATCAGACTGAAAACTTGTGTACATTAGATCAAAGAAAGCCTTTCATGCATAATCCCTTCAATGTTCTTACTGACAATGGTAAAACTGTGACTAATTAAATATGCAAGCCAAAAACTGACAAAACTACAAACTAGGAGTAATCCAAAATAAGAATTCCATATATATATATATATATGTATATTTTTGTACACATTTTAAATTTGTTACTAATTTTTCTATTTATAGTGTCCAGTTTTTCTAAGTTTTGCTTTAACTTCCAAATTTATAAGGATATTAAGTACAAACAAAAAATATACACGAATCAAATCCTTATTTTTATTTTTCACTTGGATAGCTTGTTTAATAATTTCAAAACAAATATGTAATACACACAATTAAAATTAATACTTTGCCACAAAATATGCAAATATTTGTTTTTATAATGTGAAAAACATCACATTGAATAAAAATATTGTTCTGATACTTAGGTCTTGTTGTAATTTCTCTTAATAGTAACACACAGTTCATACCAACGCTATTACATTATAAACTGTTCTGTGATTGGCTGAAGGAAAATAACATCACTGCCTGGCCACTTTGCATGCATGAAGTGTGATGATGGACAGACACAGTGCTTGTGGTGGCTATTTTGAACAGTAAAACACTATATTATGATTAAATACATTTGTACTACCAAAAATCAGTATATAATATCTCAATTTCATTGATCATTATGATCTAAGTAAGTAGCACACATTAGGATGACTTCCTAAAGATGAAAGATCAGGTTGATGGTCATGACCAGATATAAATTTTAGAAAATGTAACGTGGTGTTAAAAGACATACAGTGACAGAGGTTGCTAAAGCACAAAAGAACCTTACATCCATTGATTTCATGTAGCTCATATCATGAAATGTATATATTTTATACATCATATCCAGCATATTGTTTCAATCTACATCACATCAAACTACTTAGTTTTTAAGTAAGTAAACAAACCTAAATATTAAACAACTGAAAGATGTATGCTGTTTTTTACTTTAATTCATTAGTTTAGCTGGATTCTTGATACTTTGGTATCTTGTCCACAACATTCAGATATGAATCCTTCTTCTTTCTTTCCATAAAAAAACGATATTCTTGCTATTAAAGCAGCTATTTTCTAGTCTTTTTCATTTATCACCTTTCTCTGCTTTTCTATACTTTCAAATTCCATGACTAAATTTTTCTGACATAGAACTTTGATCTCCTGTTTTAATGTTGACTCCATTTTCAGAGCCTCTAGTAAATGACGAATAGGTGAAATCATTTACGAGCATTTTCTTTTGTTGTTTTTGCACTCTAGCTGCACGTTCACTAAGCATCACTTCTCTATCACTTACATTTCTTGTATTCGATGACAGTAGTAATCGAAGAAAATGAATAGCATTTGGTTTCAATCTCAGTTTGCTTTTGCAAACAAGTAATTCAGCTTTCAAGTCTCTCTCAAAATTATCAGTATTAAAAATGTCCAAACACACAATTGTTCTTATTGAAAGGATCAAATCTGTCTACTCTTTTGCATTTTATCAGTCCAAGTTTTAAGCAACTGTTCATCTTTCATGGGAAATCTGTTTAAACTAATATTACTGTTTTTATCAGAATTAGAAAGAACACCTACAACTACCCATCATGATGATATCTTTTTCTTGACAAAGGCAAATGAAAGCTGATCCAGAAGCTATAACACATTTTGTGACTTAATCTCAAGTGTTTTAAACAGGGGTGCATGGAGAGACGGCAATATAACATGCTATGAGTCACAATACAGGTGCTAAAAGCAAGTCCCATAATGTGACTTGGATTCCTACAGAATTTAGAAAAGGACCTATACTCAAATTTCCAGGACTCTTGGATCTTGCTATGCATCATTAAACTTGCATCTTTCTGGTATTTTCATATATATTATGTCCACCAGCTAAAAGCTAACATTTTCTTAAATTGAAAATGTATTACCAATAATACTTACCTCCATTCACATTACAGCTATTACTCGACTGCTAGGGTTTCCTTTTGCCCATCTAATCATTGGTCTGATTTTTTCTCACTTGCTCCATTCTTTTATTCCCCACGTAATTGCCCTTGGCAATATCTGTCTCATTACACTCTCCACCTACATAAAATCCTGGTACTGTATGTGAGCACCTCATTCAGATAATATTATCACTTTTTCAAGATTGACCCAATTCACAGTCTCTTTTAGTGGGAAGGACAGGTGGGAGAGTGTGATAGAAGATAAGGATTATTGGAAATACATTTTCGATTTAAGAAAATGTTCACTTCCAGAACATACTTAACTCCACTCACACTACAGCTAGAGTCCCGCATTGATAAGGTGGAGGGGTCGGTGAGGGCATTAGCCATACAGAATGTACATGCATAGATTGTGGGTGTGCCAATAGAAGATTAACACCCTAGTGGGCGAACCACACCACATCTAGAACAGGTATGCTCTTCACCTGGAACATAATTCATGTACTGTGGGTGGGTTGGATATGATTCATCATCACTATTGGCCAGGCCCCAATCATGTAGCCAAGGTTCCACTGCTAGGGGTTGGAATTATAGGGCCAGCCATGGTCCCTAAATCCCAAGTTGGTGGCTGGGGGATTTGGACCACTATACATATATATATATATATACTTGCGAGTGGAACCGAACCCGTACCCACAGAGTAATGCATTCAAGCTACTGAAATCACAATGAGAAGGTAAACAACACCGACGTGGACAAACCCTTTCCTCAAGTAGAACTTCGAAAGGCATTACCCGAAACTCAGAATAATGGGATTCTGTATGCCATAAGCAACCTGCGGACACAGAACTCATCCGGTCTGGAATTATGAGCACTCATCCTCACTCCCCAACTATGTGGGCAAGGTAAATTCCACTTGTCCCTGGAATTATGTGGAGAACGTGGAACAAGCTGTGCTCAACCAAGGACCCAGGATGGAGACCCTCTGCATTCGGAATTATGAGGAGACAATAGACCCTCTTCCACGAACAATGTACTGAACCAATACTGATCAAAAAGAAGGGCCACGCTCAACCCAATCAGATATCAGAGTGTCAAGTCTGAACCAGTATTACAAGTATGCCCCCCATTTAGGCTGGTGCCTCTCCTACCAACATCCAGAATTCTGGGTAGTAGAGCCCCCAACTTCCCCTCTTCTCCAATAGTGGAGGAAATTCACTCGAACACTCTGGAAGAATAAATTCTGCCCTCCATCCCAGTGGCTGGAAACTGGGTGTGGTAAGGACTCCCTAGCTCCACTAGTAGAATATGGGGAGGGTAGAACTGGGTGTGGTAAGGACTCCCTAGCTCCCCTAGTAGAATATGGGGAGGGTAATACATGTTGGGGAGTCCTGTAAAACAATGCTCTGGAAACAGTAGGTGAACCAAGTTTGCTAAATTTTAAAAGCAAACCGACCATGATTTATTCAATCTAATAATTGGCAGAGATGGAAAGGAATCCTTTATGCTTTACTCATGATAGTCTATGAGTGGCTGTCCAAAATAGTATAGTAATACCACCCGGTCTGCCTCTAGGTGGTCTTATGGAAAATCTCATTTTTACAGAGCATATTGTTGCTAGATAAAGTATATTTTGTTACTGGTTTGCTAGTGCAGAAATGGTTTGATAAAAGCACACCTGTCTGGGCAACACTCGCCACAGAGTGGGATCTTGTGAAAAAAAGAGGTAAGAGACCTTGGAAAGTAAAGAAGAGACAATATTAGTAATGAAAATATTCACACCTCCTTACAATCCAGCAGATATAGTTAAGATAGCTAGAAGGGATAATCAAAAACCCTCAGATGAAGATACTGCCAGTTCATGCAAATAATGTGGGATAAAAGTATTGAGGGCGGTCCATATACCAGGCAGCACAATATCCTCCAGCAGACAATTTAACAGAGTCACTAAGGACATAGAAATGTGACAAATTTAATGAGACATTACTTGCAGAAGTCTCCTTACCTCCAAAGGGAGCCTAGAATAAGCAATATGGATTAATTTTTGTACTCACCTTGACAAAGTAACTTGGGATAAATCCCAGGAAACTGAAGGATCCCAATGAATAAAAAGTCATTTTCCAGTACTTTTAAAGGCATTAGTGCAGGCAACATAACACATCAAGGCCCTCACTAGACATAACAAATGATCAAGATCTGATCAGTCAGAGAGGTTAGAAATAGTTGTCAGATGAATCAATGAAAAGGATTTATCATCTTCCCTGGCTCTCAGTGTCTTAGGTAAGAAGGACCTGTCTGGGTACAGGAATATGTAGGTAGAATGATAAAGCATCCTGTGCACATGCAGTGCAAACAACTCCAACCAGTGACGTACAGCAGCAACAAAAAATTAAACCTTAAGGTTAGTTGGTACTTGGTACATGAGGGCTCTGATAAAGGCTCAAACTTATATTTAGAAATAGCATGTAATACCACCTTAATATCCCAGTTAGGTAACTGAAATGGTCTTTTGAACCCGAAATGACTTGAGGAGGCTGGAGAGCACTGGGTACTCAATTTTCGTCTCATCAAGTATCTAAAGGTAGTTTATAAAGCCACCTTATATAAGGGGACTGCGGAAGATGCAAAACCCTTGCCAAAGGGCCAGGTCAAAAAACAAGTTATGGTTGGTACTTCTGGATGAAGTGGGTTCAACCTCCTCACAACACACCATTGTCGATATGTGTGCCATTTCCACTGATAAACATCCATCATGGAACTATGCAAAGACTGAGACAGATACATGGCAACCTTAGAAGGACCACATAACCTCCATGCATGAAGCCTAAGCTTCAGGATAGCTGGTTGTATGATATCGGATCATGGCTGCACCAACAGACATGGCCAAATAGGAAGTGGAAGAAGCAGAAACCAGGGTTGATCTGACCAATCTGTTGCTACCAACAGAATCCAACAAGGGGTTGAATGAATCATAGCTAGTACTCTGGATAACATACAAATCAGTTAGAAGACATAGAGGTGCAATCTCATCCAGTCCTGACTGAAAGCATCTATTGCCACTGCCCGAGAGTGAGGTACCACGAACCAAAATGTGGAGACTGGGGAATCCATTGGATTGCTGTTCATAATCCTTTGGTCACATAGAGACTACTGAAGGGATCTCATGTGCAGTCATCCTATATGAATGAGGGAATTGAGTGATGCCCACATCCCCCAAAAAGAAAGAACCATCTGCACAGTAGGAGGAGATGTGAGTAAGAGTCAGACTGCCTGTTCCATAGCATGGAGTCAAATGGGAATCAGCCAAGCTTGACTGAGATACGTGTTAAAAAAAAGACACCCAGATGGACAACATATATTGTGTTGAAGTGAGGACAGATTTTTTGGCTCTGATAATAAAGCCTGCCTTGGTTGCTTCTTAAAGTTGAATCTGGATGTGACGTTCTGCCAACTGATGAGATGGTGTTAGCAATAACAAGTCATCCATGTAATGGTGTGTGCACAAGCCTAGGAAATGGAGGTGATGAGTAAAAGCTTGTATAATTTGGCAGAACACATATGGTGCCAATGCTACTCCAAAGAGAAAAGTCCTTAACTGGATAGTGGCAGGATGACTCTACTATGGAAATGTGCAGATAGGCATTGGTGACATCAAACTTGGTCATCTATAGTCCTGGCAAAAATTGCCAATGCCGAGTGAGGAATAACTCCATCGTGAACCTTGGAGGATCTAGGAATTGATTTAGATGAGGAAGATTGATGACTAGATGTCAAACTCCTGTCTTCTTGGGCACAAGAAACAGATGGGAATAAAACTCTGGAAGAACTTGGAAGTCTCTCTTCACTGCTTCCTTGACCAACAAATCTCTGATATCCCTGGAATTAAGTTCTGAAATCAAAAGATCTGCAGGAGGTGGAAACACTACAGATCGGGTGGATAATGCTGGTGAAGATGTGAATTGAACAACTAATCCTGAGGTAAGGACCTGTAGTACCTATGGATCCAAGAAAAGGGCTTTCCACATGTCCAGAAATTCTTGGAACTGAGCCCCCACAGACTCCAAAAGTATACTGTAGTCACTGCCACCCTGGCAGCGTTTCGAGCCAAGGATGGTTGAGAAGCCAATGATGGCAGGGATGAATGCAGACAAGCAACATCAACCCTTGATTCTAAAGACTCTGGAACGGCTGCAAAAATCAAGGGTCCAAGAATAGGGGCTTCACATAACTCACGGAGGGCAGCAGCTAGTAGATGAACACCCTTTAATGATGCATCTCTACCCAACAAATCCCAACAACATACCAGCTAAGAGACTAGGAAAAGTGCAGAAGCTGACAATCGTACAAGAGTAGATGCTAACAGCGGTGTGGCAATCCCTGAGAGGTTTACAACAAAAGTTAGAGGGATGATAAATATCTTAGCACTTAGGGTCAGATGAAAATTGTGATCTTTTCAGGTTGACCACAAACTCAGTTCTGGAACCCTACATTTACAGGAGTGGGACTATTCTTTGAGATTTGAAATATGCATCCATGGGGTGGTGGTAGGCTAAAGAACACTCCGAAAAACATAGTGAACGAGGGATAGCTGTCCCTTCATGTAACTAAGCACTAAACCTCCCTGCATGAACTGCAATATCAGGGGATGGAGGAAGAACTAAGTATTTGCTCTCGGAACTTTCTCCTATCAAGGAAGACACAGACTCAAAAGCCACCAGTGGAAAGACCCAAAATATCACTCACATGATTTACCAACCGAAGAAAAGGAGCCGGAGCGGTTGATCCAAATTGGCCTCATGAGAAGCTGACAGAATAAAGAAAGGAGCTGGAAAAAGCAAATCTAGATTCACTCCAGAATGTCCAGGATCACCCACAAGTGCAGCCTCAGAGCCCCCTGGAGAATGTATGTCTCCATCTCACTACAAATAAGGTCACGGACAGTCTCACCTGACAGTAACTCTCCCCACCCTTATCTCAACTGTTTAGCAACAGCAGATATCAGAGATGGGATAAGATTTGCATCCATATCAGAATCCCTAATCCGGGAATTCATGCCGTATATCGGCTTGCCAAATTAAGTTTCTTTTTTTACAAAAATCAATTAGGTAACACGAAGAATGCTCAAAGTATCTCCAATAGTCATAGTACAGAGAAACCTGTTAGTGAATGCTTTGTTGAGAAAGAGTGATAATATTATCTGAATGAGGCTTATATATAGAGTACCAGGATAGAGGGCACACTGACACAGATGGATGTTGTCACGAGACAGATATCACCGAGGGCAATTAAGTGGGGAATAACAGACTGGAGCAAGCAAGAAAAATCAGACCAATGCTTATATGGGCAAAGGAAGGAAACCATAGCAGTCGAGTAATAGCTGTAGCATGAGCAAGTTTCATGTTTCACGAGGTATGAGATTCACACTGGGGATTTGTTACTCAAACCAAGAACTTTTCAGGACCTTAAATTATAAAAGTTGTTTTACCAGAAATTACACTAATGAAATTTTTAGAACTCGTTATTTCTATGAAATGTATGAACCCTGAAGACAATT
The DNA here is from genome assembly GCF_000517525.1 of Limulus polyphemus. Lineage (NCBI taxonomy): Eukaryota > Metazoa > Arthropoda > Merostomata > Xiphosura > Limulidae > Limulus > Limulus polyphemus. The sequence goes on along the minus strand of NW_013667681.1, from coordinate 5,043 downwards.
CCAAGTTACCTGTTAAGAGACTTATACTTTTTTCATTTTTCTGAAATGTGTTCATATAAGTTTCCTCTTCCTGAAACATTCTATGGTACCTAAAAAGCAACTAGAAGTTAAAGAAATAATCAGTGATAATACTGAATTTTGAGTCTGCTAGGCTTTTGTTTGATAACATTCAGTTTTTACAGAAATTCTCTTGATCTTCGAGCATAAAACAGAATTAACAGTCACCAACCAACAAAAGAGCAGAAAGAGTATTTCAATGTGGATAGATTCTGTAACAGTGAAACAAAAATCTTCACTAGATCATAACAAGTTGGCACCTGGTTCAATGACCAATTTCATCACATCTAGAATTCATACAAACACTGGATTCACACAAAAAATATAAAGGAACTGTCAGTGATTCATTAGAACCTACAAGACAAAATGTCTTAAAACAACAACATCAAGTACTAATATTTTGACTTCAATACTTAATAATTACAATATATATGAGAGTTTCTGGCATTAAAACAACAAATAATTACTACCACACAGGTTTACAAACACATGTAAAACACGATATAAAAACATGAAAATGTAGTCAAGAAACAAAATTATTGATACGATTAAAAACATTATTCCCAACAAGTTTGGTTGTTGTTTTTCGTTAGAAATATATGAATTAATTAAAAGGAGGAAACAAATTCCCTGTATGTCTGCTTCTCAAAAGAACAATAGGGTTTATGAGATATTATAATTCTTTTTAAGATTTTCTTATCCAAAGAAAAGCATAAATACACTTTTACACTAATTAACATCTGAAAACATTTTATTTTCTACTGTAATATAGAATATAAAGTCCTTATATAATATGAATTTACATGTTTAACATGACAAAATCAGCTGAATTTCATGTGCATAATTTAACAGAAAATTTTAACTAAAGCATGGTTTACAGAGAACAATAGCTAAACTACAAATGTACAAGATAGAAGGTAAAAAAGCTACCTAAACTGTATATATAGAACACAAATTTACATAGCTAAACTACACATGTACTTGGCATGACTGGCAAAAATTACTTAGCAACCATATACATGGTAGTAGAGATAAACATGTAAACAGTATTAGAGACAATTTTCATTACATTCAAAAATTCCATTAGGTCTTTCACATAACAGGGCTTGAAACAATGAGCTCCTTTAAAAACTATTAGGTGTCAGTAATAATTCTGATGTGTTATGGTAATTTTGTAATTAAAAAGAAAGAGATAATATGTTTAATAGTAAAGTATCAGTTTCTTTTAATCACAAGTTAGACACCACAAATATTATATTTACACCATTAACCATACTGAAAGCTGTCCTAGCAAAAATCTGTATTGACATGTTGAATTGTTCTCCAAAAGTGTTATGAATATCTAGAGTGGTTTATTAAATATCACAAAAAAGCAGCTTTAATACTACATTCGTATACTAAACTGGTATTAAATTTAAGTGAACTTTATATGGTAATCAAAGTACACTTACTCCCATGTTAACCATGCAATTTTGAGTAGAGTAACCATAAAGAGTAATTTAGTTTTATCAAACCTTAACTGATTTACATTAACTTTTTTTTTGGGGGGGGGGGGTCAAATGCAACTTGACTTTAAAGAATTTAAATGTTTATAATAAATAATGTTTTTGATTGAAATAATTAACACTTCAAAGATAAAACAATTAAAAGTTGTAACATGAAAATCATTGTTTTACATTGAAACCAAACTTTAAGGTCAAATGACCTTCATTAAAACCCAGTGACCATCATTCAGCAAAAACACTCACCAGTTATTTTTCTCCTACAGTAGCTTTTACCATGTTTTTTTTATATTTTCAAGACCTTATCACACTGGCTGCATGTGTTTATTACAGGTGTCTTTGGAAACCTGATAACACATACCACAATGAAGAGTTGTTTCAAGGCAAATTAATTATTTTTCAAGAGTTTTGAACAAGGTTTTCAACAATTTAATACCATCATTTGCTAATAAGTTACTTTCTCAGAGTAAGGTTTGACTTTTGGTCAAGTTTAAGAATGAGAGAGAATCGATAGAACTCATTCATTACGACAATTAGCTACCTAAATTGGTTGAATAATTGTTACGTTAATTATACCACAGTGTTGGAGCTCCTACTGATAGATGAAGTCTCAATAAAAATAATGTTAGTATAGTAAAAACCCAACCACATGTCAAACAAAGGTTAATGACTTTAATATGGAACTAATACCAGGTTGGAAGATAAAGTTTAAAAAGCATTATGAAATTAAATTACAGTTCACCTCTTAAATTTTAATTTTTCAAACTGGGCATCAACAGGAAAAGAAAAGTTTGTTTACATAAGAAAAAACACTTATATTATCATAATTATATTACATTATTTAACTGTCAGCAGACCTTCATCTGTTTTAAACCTATTCCATTACCAGATAATTTCTCCCTTTTATTACTCTATTTTGATTTTGTAGGTTTACATGCATCCATTTATCCAAACACATTAACAAAATCCAGCACTGATCTGTCTGGAAACTTTTCATACAGGCCAGATTACTTCTTTATCACTATCATGTATAACAAGCCTAGATAAAAACAATTCATCTGTATTCAACATAACAAGCTGAAATCCAATTTCTAGAAAACTTAAGATTTTCTTCTGATTAGCCTACTACCAACAATCTGATAAATGAGGTGGTGGAAACTGGGTTAGTCCTGTATGTAATTATCATTTTGAGAAGAAAATAATTATATATAGACATATAGAAACATATTATACATCATTTGATTTAATAATCTCAACAGATGCTAACAAAATCAGCAAATGATAAGTACAAACCATCTAAAGTTTCGTCACATTTCTTGGAATTTCATCAAGTTTAAATGCAAAGTGTGACCAGCCAAGTGCCGTGTTTCTGTAATTCATTTCTTTTTTCTAAGTTGAAGAGATACCTAACAATATAACACCAAAAACTTTAATTTAAAAATAACAACATCAATATATATGATAGTGTTGTTCAGAGACTGAATATCTTATATCAGTTCTTCAGAGACAAAACTGTAATTTGATGATAAGAATATTCTGTAGTATCCATTTTACAAATAAAATGTGTGGCCTTGATCAGAGTTTTCTGTTTGTTTATTATGTTATATTAATAGTTTTTAAAGTGGACTATACCAAGAATAGAAATAGATTATCTACTAAATAAACCAATAAACTGAGATAATCTTACAATTAAAAAAAAAGCTTTCTGAAACAAGATATTACAATGATTATTTTAAACTTCATTATGTTAGAACAATAACTGTTTTCTTGCCTAATTGAGAGAAATGAACATGTCTGAAAGATTTGATAATGAAACAATCTTTTTGATTATTGTATCCACAATTTTACATAAAAAAAAAGTTATTTTCTGTTTATATTACACAGCTTATTATAGCAATATCTTTATGTTTCTATCATGGCAATATCTTTATGTTTTATCATGGCAATATCGTTATGTTTTATCATGGCAATATCGTTATGTTTTTATCATGGCAATATCTTTATGTTTTTATCATGGCAATATCTTTATGTTTATATCATGGCAATATCTTTATGTTTTTATCATGGCAATATCTTTATGTTTTTATCATGGCAATATCTTTATGTTTTTATCATGGCAATATCTTTTGTTTTTGATTGACTTTCATTTAGTGGTATTTAATAGTTTTCTTAGTTTGTAACAAGTTCCCCATTACATCCCTAATGAACAAACATTAATTCAAGGTATTTAAAAGTTAAAATTAAATCAATTATAATTTGTCTTTTATTGGAATACCCCCAATCTATAAAGCATATTTAACTTATAAAGGAGCTCAGCAATAGTTTTACAAAGTTCTTTTTCTTTTCCTGTTAAAAGTACTTCAGATTAACTGAATAGGTTGTAGTAACTATTTTACAAATATGCTAATGTTTCAAGGATTTATAAGCCATAAAATCTGAAGAAATCTTACAGTAAATTGCTCTTCCTTTGTGAAGGAGAGAAAAGTAAAGTCAAACTATTTCAGACTACAGCCCTTAAAAACAAGCAATGGTTCTCAATCAATTAATATATCTGACTCAAAAAAATTTAATATGCATGTAATATACACAGATTTGAATCAATACAAATTAGTGATAGAAAAACAAAGCAAAATTTTTAAGAACTACCAAATACCTAAACTGTTGTTTTACCAAGTATGTACGAAGTATGATTTCATTAAGCAAATTATTTTATTCTTTTCATAAGATGAAAGAAAATTAAGCTACTAGATTTAGAAAGATTTTAAAAGAACAGCTTTAGGCACTGTACACTTTCATTCAGCTCTGCTTTTCTCATTTATATCCAGTTTATACATTTGTACAAAACCAAAATAATACACCACACAACTGTCTCCAATGCAAATGAGAGATTATAATAAATTCACACAATTAAATCTACCGATCTAGTATATAAGGTTCACAGACAACAAGAAATGACTGAAGAAAAATCATGACAGTTACACAAGAATCTTGAAATACATATTTTTCTTCATAAACTGTCTATACTAAACATCCATTCAAGTTAGCAACTCCAACCACACACCAGTTTCTAAAGTACACTTCTGTCACCCTGTAAGGGGATGGAGATCCACTTTCACCTTCTCTTCACTACTCAACATTCCTATAGTGGGGTAGAATCCTCCTTTAGGTATACACACTTCTTTCTTCCCTATTGTCTTTCCATTCCTGGTAAAGAACACCTGTTCAAAGGTCATCACCATTTTGTTAGTGAATGTTTTATCTTTACAGCATATCATTATATCTGTTGAAACTTGTACATTATTTTATTTATTCATTTTGAATGTCACCTCAAGATGCACATAAAACATACACAGCCACTAGCAAAACTGATATGTTTATACACACAAATATGGAACAATCAAGTGTTTTCTCTTGTGTTAATAGAGGGTAACATTTAATGTAACATGCTCAACCTGGATATTATCCCTAGGTGTGTGTGTAACAT
>NW_013667680.1:215165-219236 GCF_000517525.1 Limulus polyphemus | reverse complement strand
TGGAGCTGTATCTCTGAGACATCGCTGACAAAAGACACCTACTCTAAAGTTCACTTTGGCCACATTGTGTGTTATATTCTCTTACAAGTAGCGCCTGCAGTGGAGCTGTATCTCTGAGACATCGCTGACAAAAGACACCTACTCTAAAGTTCACTTTGGCCACATTGTGTGTTATATTCTCTTACAAGTAGCGACTGCAGTGGAGCTGTATCTCTGAGACATCGCTGACAAAAGACACCTACTCTAAAAGTTCACTTTGGCCACATTGTGTGTTATATTCTCTTACAAGTAGCGACTGCAGTGGAGCTGTATCTCTGAGACATCGCTGACAAAAGACACCTACTCTAAAGTTCACTTTGGCCACATTGTGTGCAAACTTGTAGCGTGTGAAAATATGATAGATATTGTTTATTGACATTTTCAATCCATAATTATAGTTTTTCATATTTAATTATCTTAAGATGATTATTTCACTCTGTTATTAATTACTCAATTGCTCATTTGACTCATTTCGAATCAAGATATTTCTACAATCAATGACGAGCAGAAAGAAATTATTAAAATTTGTATTGATTAATTGCCTTTTAGCTTTTGTTTGTTTGTTTGAAGTTATGCGCAAAGCTACACAATGGAATATCTGTGCTCTGCCCACCACGAGTATCGAAACCCGGTTTCTAGCGTTGTAAATCCGCAGACATACCGCTGTGCCACTGGGAGGCGCCTTTTAGCTACAGTCGTGACTATAAGCATTTAGTCATTGCAGAGATGTCGCTAGGTGCTTAAAAGATTTAGGTCTCGGGCCCATAGGCGCGGGAACTTTTGGCGTTTCAGTATAATATCGATCATGATTTTCTATTATGATTTTTCAAGACATCAACTGGGGATTCGGGGCAAGCCCCGTATGCTAGTGCCTAGGGACGCTCCTAATTCATTGACAAGGAAAGTTTCACTAATTGACTATAGGTCAGAAAATGACGATTCTCGGTAGAAACCGGAGTTTTTTGTTACATTGTATCCGTGGTCTCTCTGTGCCATACTTCGTGAAATGTTACGTATGGGTTTTGGCAAAAAAAAAAAGTCAGAGATTAAGAAAGCAGTAAGTTAGCCAGATTCTTTATCTGATCTAACAGCTCTCTCTGGGACAAGTAATTTACGCACCTTGGAAGTTAGTAGAAGTAAAAGACCACAACACTAACCTGAAAATGCTTCGAACTAAATTAGCTACAAAGATAGAGACCTCTCTACAAAGATTTTCTCTGTACGAAGACAGATTTTGGACAGCATGAAAGGCAAAGGTGTGGAAATCTTATCATATAGCAAAACCTAATTTGGGCTCACCCCTTGAACATAGTTGGCTAAGAGTATATAATGGGATATTGCCTGAATGATATGGTCTTATATTGCTTCTGTTTATAAAATATCTTTTTTGGTCAAGAGATGGCGCTAAAAGCGGTAATTATCTTCAATAATATATGTGCATGTCGTTTCACGGATATTAGCAATGTAATATTCTTAATTGTAATTCCTCGGTAATTGATCGTAACGGTAATGTCTCTTTTCATTTTAAGTTTATTTTTATGTGATTTCTGTTAATGTCACATTCATTAAGAGGCAGATAAAATATTTAATGTTGAAATTTCTGGAAAAAAAACACGCCCCAGATCCCACTATTATTCAAGATCGTGGATATTGATGCAACCAAACACCCAAAAGCGATCTTTCTCTCTCTCTCTCTTTTATTTTATTTTTTTCACACAAGATCAGTAGTAACGTTATTATTCCACAGCGATATTAGGGTATACCTACTAAATTACATACTATTAGTCTTAGCAGATAGGTTCTTTCTCAACACCACCCACTATCAACTCTTGGAGTATTCTAATCAAATTGTGGGATTTGACTCTCACTCTTATAGTTCATTGACGATCCCAGAGTGCGGAGCACATTTTTCAAGAAAGAGACACGAATCCGGGATCCCGAGATTCATTGTCAGGCATGCTTACAGTTGGGTCACGCCAGGTCTCAGAAGCTTAAGAGATTCCGATTCCGAACTGAAAGTTTGATTTTGTTTTAAGAGATTCAGTAAGCAAACCGGAGAATACGTGTTACATGTCAAACTTGTGTCTTCAAATAAACAAGAAGAAGTATTGACTCAAACTATCCACGAGGAAACAAGGTGATCTAATATAACGTTACACTATGTTATTCACTTGTTATTATATTGTTCATTTTGTACTATCAACAAAGTCATTGAATCAAGATCAACTCACAGGAACTAGATTTCACCGTTTGAGCTTCTTTAAGTTCGAAGACTAACATTAGGTGCTGAAGTTTTGAAGTAAAAACCAATAATATCAGAATATATATATAGATTCACCCAGAAGTTTATTTTTTTTATGCAGGAGTTGTTTGCTGGCTGAGCTTGAAGGTTTATAACGCTGAGATTCGGGGCTCGATCCCTGCGGTGTCTACTTTGCAGACTTTGTTAAATAAAAAACAAATGTAAGAGTTTCATAATAGATAATACAGATATGGGCACTAGAGGTCGCTGACAGAGAACAGCTAGTATATACGAATTTCGATACGAAAACACGTAAAAATCAAAGAGAAAGAAATTAATTTCCAACACTTTTCAGATTGGAAATATAAAACATCATGTTGATTTGAACAATGATATCTGAAATATGATCTGACTGTACTAATATATTCCATTATGGATTGCATATGCCTCTATATAGTACAGGCATATCTTTTTTTTTTACCATTTCGAATTTGTTAATATTCAGTATGCATCTAAAACAGGAAATATTCTAGCTGTCATCTGGTGTTAAAATTCTTATTCATCAGATAAAACTAAATTGCTCTTAACCTAAAATGACCATTTTGTAAATCAAAACCGGGGAGACTTATATAAAAACTCGTACCTGTAGTCTCCAAAAGTAGGGCCTGTAGTTTCCATAAGTAGGAAGTGTAGTCTACAGAAGTAGGGCCTATAGTCTCCAGAGGTAGGGCCTGTAGTTTTCAGAAGTAGGGCCTGTAGTTTCCAGAAGTAGGGAGTGTAGTCTTCAGAAGTAGGACCTGTAGTCTCCAGAAGTAGGGCCTGTAGTCTCCAGAAGTAGGGCCTGTTGTTTCCAGAAGTAGGGCCTGTAGTCTCCAGAAGTAGGACCTGTAGTTCCCAGAAGTAGGGAGTGTAGTCTCTAGAAGTAGAGCTTGTAGTTTCCAGAAGTAGGGCCTGTAGTTTCCAGAAGTAGGGCCCGTAGTCTCCAGAAGGAGGGCCTTTAGTTTCCAGAAGTAGGGCCTGTAGTCTCCAGAACGAGGGCCTGTAGTCTCCAGAAGTAGGGAGTGCTTGAGAAGCTTGTTGTATTAATGTTAGTTGATTTCCCTGGTGAGTGTTTTTTTAATTTTTATTTTATATTTTACTGTTTTAAAGCAGAAGAGGGAAAATATTGTATTACATATTCAAGTTCGTAACAATTATGACTACACCAGCGTCGTCATATGACGTTGCTATACCAAAGCTAGTGATAATATTAATAATAAAGCTGGCTGGATGTTTACTTCTAATGTATTCCTGTTACTAACTTCATAATAAACAGAAAAAAATGAAATGTTAGGGCATTTTGTGGCGATTTTCTAAAATCGCGGACATTTTAATCGGATCAGTTTCACATAACGTACGATACCACATACGGAATCCTAGGAAGTTTTATTGTGATTAGTTCGTACTTTGCCTATAGAGAGCGTTCCACAGATAAAAAAGTATTAAACTAAATATTTAAAATTGTCTTAGGTCATTTCACATTTCGTTTACCCTAATTTTGTTATAAGAGTAGCGGTCGAATTCCACTTTTTGTCAGACAAAATTTTGTAGCCAAAGAGTTGACGATAGATACATTTAAGAAGCTGCCTTCCCTCTACCCTATCCATACAAAAAGAAGACTATACGCAGATAGCCGTTGTATGGCTTTGTGGGTACATTTAACTAGCTGCCTTCCCTCTACCCTATCCATACAAAAAGAAGACTATACGCAGATAGCCGTTGTATGGCTTTGTGCAAACATTCTAAACAAA
>NW_013667680.1:209651-215141 GCF_000517525.1 Limulus polyphemus | reverse complement strand
CATACAAAAAGAAGGCTGTACGCAGATAGCCGCTGTATGGCTTTGTGGGTACATTTAACTAGCTGCCTTCCCTCTACCCTATCCATACAAAAAGAAGGCTGTACGCAGATAGCCGCTGTATGGCTTTGTGGGTACATTTAACTAGCTGCCTTCCCTCTACCCTATCCATACAAAAAGAAGGCTGTACGCAGATAGCCGCTGTATGGCTTTGTGGGTACATTTAACTAAAACGGCTATCTGCGTATAGTCTTCTTTTTGTATGGATAGGGTAGAGGGAAGGCAGCGTATGGCTTTGTGCAAACATTCTAAACAAACAAGGGAAGCGAATCGATGCTATATAAATTACAGTTTACCATCCAGATCACTACGATTTAATTTTAGTTTGTTAGTACGGGCAGATAATTCTCAAAACTTTAGATCTTGCCAGAATGGAAGAGGGCGCGGCATGGCCAAGGTGGTTGGGGCATTCGACTCGCAACCTGCGGGTCGTGGGTTGGAATCACCGTCACAGGAAACATGCTCGCCCTTTCAGCCGTGGGGGCGTTATAACGCGACGGTCAATCCCACTATTCGTTCGTAAAAGAGTAGCCCAAGAGTTCGCGGTGGGTGGCGATGACTAGCTGTCTTACACTGCTAAATTAGGGACGGCTAGCGCAGATAGCCCTCGTGTAGTCTTCGAGCGAAATTAATAGAAAACAAACAAACAGACAGAATGACATTACTTTCATTCACCACAGATGTTGCATTTGTCTGCACGGTCGTCAAGAGCCGAAATACAAGTCGACTCAAGTTGAAACAGAAAAATAGATAAATCCAAGCGAGTAATACAAGGTTGTCATGTAGAATTAATCAGAATCTGTTATGATTGATGGTCATAACAAAACAGAAGAATGAAGCAATTATTGTTTTCACAGTGACGTTTGAATTAATCATGCATTTAAATTAAACATACGTTTAAATCAAACACACACATTTTCTTTGGTTTGTTTGTTTGAGCAGGTAGACTGGAGGGAAGGTAGCTAGCTAATAGCCAACTCATGGGCAACGCTAACTGAATAGTGGGACTTGACGGTCACCCTTATAACGCACTCACGACCCCAAAATGCGATATATATATATATATATTGTTTGTTTTGAATTTCGCGCAAAGCTACACGAGGGCTATCTGCGTTAGCCGTCCCTAATTTAGCAGTGTAAGACTAGAGGGAAGGCAGCTAGTCATCACCACCCACCGCCAACTCTTGGGCTATTCTTTTACCAACGAATAGTGGGATTGACCGTCACATTATAACGTCCCCCACGGCTGAAAGGGCGAGCATGTTTGGTGTGACGGGGATTAGAACCCGCGACCCGCAGATTGCGAGTCGAGTGCCCTAACCACCTGGTATATATGTATATTGCAGTAATGGGATGTAAATCACGGATACTCGGACTCACAGTCCAGCACACTAATCATTAGGCCACGCTCGGGCCAGAAGTTTCTCTATTATATATCTTTTATTAAGTAATACATTTTTCACTTAGGTTTATCCTAGTTCTATCCTATTCTCATTTGTTATGTATTTTTATTGTACTGTTCGGTAAGAGCGTTTTGATTTTGTGTGCAACCACATTTATTTTTAGGCGGTGTTTATAACACTTGGGTATTGAATATTTATACAGACTTAATTAATATCATTCTCTCGGGGCACTGTCAGGGCTTTACTACAAACGTGAAAAATAAATGACTTTTTGTTTTTTTAGCAAATGAAATAAATTCCATTATTGAACTAGCGTGGAACTTTTATAATATTTTGTTAATAAATCTTACGATTTTTGTAATGTTTTTTCGTTTGTTCTTCAGCACAAAGCTAAGTAATAGATTGTCTTTTCTGTGTCCACCACGTGTATCGAAACCCGATTTTTGGGGGGTTATAAGCTCGCAGACTTACAGCTGAGCCACTAGGGGAGGATTTTTATTTGTTAGTAATATTACAGATGTTTACTAATCTTATAATTTTCTCGCAATAAAACATTACCGTAATTTTTACTAAAATAATTATAATAGTATTTTCGTAAGTCACCGAAAATTTCTAGTTCATTCGTACTTTATCTATTATCATTATTGCGAGAGGCAAATTTCTTAGTGTTTTACATCTGCTACATCAAGTTAGTAGTGGAACTAATGTGTGTTCTGTGAAAAATTAAAAAAAAAAAGGGGAACAAGTTATATCGCACGAATTCAAAGAATGAATATTTATTACTACCACATTTTTCGCTAACTCCGGTTTGTAATCATTTGAGTTTTGATTTCATGCAGTATAACGTTGTTCTATTTGCTCTTGTTTTACGTTAATTTTAGCATGAAGCAGTTATTAAAAAAAAATTATGCTTAAGTTCGAAAGCTCCATCAACATCCAAGGCATGATTTAATACAGTAATTGAATAATTTCTAGAGTTCATGTAGAAAAACGTGAAGACCTAACGACACTCAAGGCTGAAATTTACAGAAAATCTATACGTAGTTCTACCAGGACAGTAAACTATGAATAGGGGATCAGGGTAGTCAGACCCCCAATAATTTTGATTCCTCTCAATATTTCAAATCTGAGGTTATGTTCCGAACTGAGATATATAGTAGCAAGATGCAATTAGAAGATCAACTGTTTCGAAAATCAGTAAGAGACTAGTTTAGGAATGTATTGTTAAAAATAAAATAGGCCTAACATGATGTCTTATGACAAACATAATTGATTAAGATCTACATATTTATAATTACATAATGCAAGTTTGATAATCCTGCTTTATGATTACAAACGTTTAGTGACATCAACTACGGAACGTTTCTGACCGTTGAAACGTATACCAGATGACTGCTTAATATATTCGAACAAATGAAAACTTTTAATTATTGTGATGTACATTTTGATTATAGAGCTCCAGAACGCTGCTGATTGTCGAATTGAATACCAGATGACTGCTTGATATATTGTAACTACTTAAAATCTTTAATTATTATGATGTAAAATTTAATATAGAGCTGCAGAACGCTTCTGATTGTCGAATTGTATACCAGGGGACTGTTTAATATATTATATATTTTATATTCTTTAATTGCTGTATTGTATATTTCAATTATAGCAGCTCTACAAATATTAGGCCTATTGTTTCCAGTGCTACACGATCGTAACGCCCCTGGTTGTCGAATTGTATACCAGGGGACTGTTTAATATATTCTATATTTTATATATTGATATTTTTTAATTGCTGTGTTGTATATTTCAATTATAGCAGCTCCACAAATATTAGGCCTATTGGTTTCCAGTGCTACACGATCGTAACGCCCCTTGTTGTTGAATTGTACACCACCTCAGTGTTATATGTGTAGTAGATACTGAACTCTTGTAATTGATGACTTGCATGTAATAAGTCTTGAATACTTTGGAGCTGTATACTCTCTTCCGAGTGCTTTATACTCTAAAGAAAATCACTGCTTAACGAAAAGTTTTCGAAAAGAACAATATCGTCAGTTTACATCATATTAAACCTGACACGTCATCATGGTCATCTTGGTTCTTAACGCATTTTGCTGGTTAGTTGTCTAAGGTTATTTCTTACATAAAAAGGAATCCCCAAGAGGATTTACAACGTTAAGAAACTTAGGTTTGGAGTCTTCGCGGTGGACAGAGCACTGATAGTTTATTGTGTAGATTTTCGCTTAAAAACAAACAAACTAATCAACAACTACTTTAACTAATCCTCGCAGAAAAGCTGTTTAAAAAAGTCGTTAAACAATTTTGCTCAACCAATGGGAAAGTTCAACAGAGAAAGAGTTCACACACACACACACACATATAAACGTCGAATAGCCTGATGAATCAGTTAAATAACTTGAAGATAAGACAGAAGAAGAATTATAAAAATGTGGGAGAATTATCTTTCCATTTTTTCTTGGTATAAAAATTAGATTTGTGCCAGATCTAAGTCTTTACTCACACAGGTTTTGATGTGAAATAAAACAAAGTCATAAAAAATATTTATCTCGAGATAGTTTTTAATGTGAGAGCTTTTTATACGTACGATACTTGAGTTGTTTTTATGTGATTCTGACAACATTCGTTTGAAGCTGTATGTTCGAATTAGGTAGGCTTCAGGTTTGGGTTGTGTTGTGATTCTGACAAAACCTCAGTTTGAGGCTTCAGGTTTGGGTTGTGTTGTGATTCTGACATTACCTCCATTTGGGGCTTCAGGTTTGAATTGTGTTGTTGTGATTGTGACAAAACTTCAGTTTTAGGTTTGAGTTGTGTTGTGAGGCTGAAAAACCTCTGCTTGAGGATTCCGGCTTGGGTTGTCCTGTTATGATGCTGACAAAACCCCGTTTGTGGCTCCAGGCTTGGGTTGTCTTGTTGTGATGCTGGTAAAACCTTCGTTTGAAGTCCAGGCTTGGGTTGTCTTGTTGTGATGTTGATAGTACATCCGTTTGAAGCTACGTGTTCGAAAAAAACAGAGGTCTTAGGCTTGCTTTCTTTTATTGAGATTGTGACAACTGTAATCTGCGTTTTTAAAGCCAAATGGTTCCAAGATCACGTTAGAATTTCGTTATGAAATAAAAAAAAAAGCTATAAAGGACACCTTTCAAAGTAAAACAACAACAACATGTGTAAGGAAAAATTGGGCGCCTGAGCGGAAATGTCAGAGAAATCATCAACCTTTATTTTCTCCTCGTAGAACTAAAAACAAACCTGTCTACAGTTCTTCGAATTAATTCGGTTTTAACTCCTGCAACGCTAAGTGTTATTTCTAACTGCCACGATAATTTAAAAGCGCTTAAAGTAGGGCATGACATGTCAGAAATTTAGAGCTATAAAGGACAGTTGAAAGCTACAATTCTTATGCTCTATAAAAGTAGGCGTTTTTTTAAATATATCATATAATGGTAATAACTGTCAGCGCAATGCTTTATTTAAAAAAAGTCATACTTCATATCGCGTGGTTAATTAAGTAGGAATATGGAACAAGATAACGACAATCTTCTTGTAGAAATATGATGATAATTAGTAACTTTTTATGACGGTAAGTTTGGAATTGCAAAGTAGGCCAGTAAGTAGTTGGAGCAAACTTATGACTTCCAGTCGCAAGAGAGAGACAGAGAGCATGCGCGTAGGGAGAGAGAGAGGGGCGTAGGGGTGCGGCGACTGCGATCGCACACCAAATTTCACCCAGGTATGTATAAAATATATATACGACACTAAATATAACTAAATAAAACTTTTGTTTTAAATGAAATTTTGACCGCATCAAGACTCGAACTCCTAATGTAGCACCCCATCATACACTTTGTATATAGCTTTTTGTCTTTACGCTTCTGGAAAGAGAATAGAATATAGCTTTGCCAGGTATAAAATCAAAGAAACCTAACATGTAAAAAAAGGAGACGATAATTAAAAAAAAATGCGAAAGATTAGCTTTATATACAGGGTGTCCCAAAAAAGGTATACACACTTTGAATGA
>NW_013667680.1:190887-208690 GCF_000517525.1 Limulus polyphemus | reverse complement strand
CAGTGAAAACCTGGAGACTAGTGTAGATACAAGTAGATTAACAGTGAAAACCTGGAGACTAGTGTAGATAGACGTAGATTACAATAACAGGAAGATTTTCAGTTTCTATTAACTTTAAATGATTGTTGTTCACATTGAGACAAGGCTTTTTTTTTGTATCAAACATAAAGTTTTAGCCTGTAAAGTAGATGTTTCATGAACTGAAGGCGTTGGGTATTAACGGTGTTGAGGGTATGGCATTACCCCCTTGATTGATGTGATTCCTGCCATTTATAGGGGTTTCAGTTTTGGTATATGGTTTTCAGCTCCCCCATCAATGAAATTGTTTTAGTACGAGCGAGTGAATAATGTGCTGTTCAGGTATTTTAATTATGTTTAGGTTTTATCTAAGATTATAATCCTATGTAGAGTAATGGCTATGTATGATATGCGAAAAGCAATCATTACGAGTATTGAATATTTAATATCACTCTTATCAAGGTAGGAGGAAATTATTGGTGTTTAGCTATTTTAAAAATTATTCATTTAATAGATTATATTCATCAAATTTTGAAATGGAACATATTAATATTAATATTGGGCAAACACGTAATAACTACTTTTTTCTAAAAGACAATAAAGAATAATATATTTATTTTGTTTATATAGGGTTAAAACAGAAAGTGGTGGTAAAATAGTTAATATGCAGGTTTAGAATACTACCCTAAAATATTTTTATAATTGTTAGGATGAATTGGTTGATTTTACAATATTACATAAATGGAGATACAGTTATCACTGTTAAGTATTGACAAAACTCTGAAATTATGTTATATCATATGTTTAAGAATACAGTATTTTGGTATGAACAGAATAAAAAATTAACATTTTGTTTTAAACTCCTTAAGAAATCATTTTAGATGGACAGTATTTACATCTGGCAGTGGACACCCTGGATGAACTGGACTGGTGTCTGGATCAGCTGGAAACAATCCAGTCTCACAGATCTGTTGGAGACATGGCATCTAGCAAGGTTTGTAAAACACACGTAGTATATAACACAAACATGCACATTGCTACATGTTATAATTGAGGATGAAAATAATGAATGGGAAATTTTCAAAATTGATACACTCGATAAGACCAATTTCCAGATCTTACTGTGAAATAGTTAATGAATATTTTCTTTAAAAAACACACTTGATTGCTGTTGTTATTTTTAAAATATAGAAATGTAACATTGTTTTGTATCTGGACTTTTACATATTTTGCCAGAATGAAAATAAATAGTTCAAAAAAATCTATATATATAAAGCACAAAACTCTGCGTGTATGTCTGTCTATTTGTCCATCATCTAACTCCTAGGTTGCTGGGTCAATCTCAATCAAACTTTGTGGGATGATAGTTTGGAATGACCCCTTCACCCTCCATTATTGCAGTTAATGAGCATTTATTATTTTTGACATAAGTTAACTTTAACTACATTCATAGATAATGCAATGTCCTTACTCAGAATAAAAATTATAAAATTTTCTATATCACAAGATACACAAAGTGTGGTTGGAGGGCACACAAACATCTTATATATCTCAGAAAGTGCACTAGTGCTTTCCAGGGAAGAATCCAATGAAAGAATATGACCACCACTATTGCAGTAATCCATAAACTCAACTGAAGTTTCTACTCTAACAACCACCATAAGGCTGATATGCAAAGTCGTTTCTTGAGTTATACCCACTTCCTACTTTGCCGAGTGACCTTTCGACTTCAGCCCATAAGACACTTCTGTGGCCAATGACTTTCAACTAATAAATCATATTAAACAGTTTGGAAGGATAATAACAGCTGGGTGTTGAAAGAGGGTAACAGAAAGCACAGTGTATACCATGTTTTATGTATATACATATTGAGTTATTAAACCTTATACAAAACTTTTGGGTAGGTAATAATGAATTTTGTGATAATATGTTATGTTATAAATGAATTGTGTGAAGTTTAGGATTTTTGTATTATTTATCATAGCATCCACCCCCACAATTTTTTCAGTTAATAACTTGGACAAAGGATGGACACCTCAGCTTGTCTTACATAAAACATTTGTCTCGGAAATTGTAAGATATTAAGGACTTTGAACTTGTGTTCTCTATCGTTTGTAGAGACCCTGAACTTGTTTTTGCTATATTCTGTAGAGACCCTGAACTTGTTTTCTCTATATTCTGTAGAGACCCTGAACTTGTTTACTCTGTCTTCTGTACAGACCTTAAGCTTGTTTTCTTCATCTTTTGTAAAGACTCTGGACTTGTTTTCTCCATCTTTTGTAAAGTCTCTGGACCTTCAAAGGGTCAAATTCATTAAAATCAAAACTTTACCTGATACCCGTAAACAAAAATCAAAATAATTTCATTCATCATCCGTATAATATTTTAATGACTGGTTTGGTCAACTGCAAAGTTTTCAGCTACAACATCCTACATTTTTGTTTAAATTTGGATCAACAGAAAATAATTTCAAAGGAAACTGAAATCTAGGAGGGTTGCCTTAAGTCAAACATGTTCTGAAATATTTTTTTAAATATAATAATATGTTACTTCTGCTGTATTATGTAGGTCTTGTTTAGATGTGATATCTGTACCATTACTAATCACAAAGATCTTTAATCGATCTAAATTGGAGAAGTGTAATGTGTTTGTAAAAGTTTTAAGTTAATTTGAAAGATGTAAGAAGGCGAATATATTCATCATATTTCAGTAATCTGTTTGTATAAGAATTAACAATGTTCCTTGAAGAAGTGATATTTCTAAGGATGTTTAGCCTCAGAAATAAAAATTTGTTATATACAAGTGTATACGCAACCTTAAGTTTCAAAGTTTGAAAATTATCTAACCACATAATACAAAGTTTTACAGAGGGGTTGAGTGGTTCAGTTGTGAACTTGAAGACTTGCAGTGGCCACAGTGCAGCTCGTCTGTTGTGTAACATTACACTTGGTAACAAAACAAACAGGTTGATGTAATTCCAGCATTTTTTTTCGTAACTGATTTATTAACATTTATATTTTGAATCACTTTCACAGTTCAAGCGAATGCTGAACAAGGAATTATCAAGCCACTTCTCAGAGTCAAAGTCAGGCCATCAAATTTCAGAGTTCATCTGCAGTACTTTTCTAGGTAAAATAAGGCCACTTATTTGTGTTAGTTCATCTATAAAAGTTAGTAAAGGTGCTTCCATAGCAAAAATAATAATAATAATGATAATTCAAGACTTTAAATAAGTTCTGTAGTATAAGAGATAAATTTATTTTGTAAAGTTTGTACAGATGTTTGTGTTTTTACCCCATTATTACTGTTTTGTTAATTAATAGGAAACATCAACCATAGGCAGATCATCAATTGACAACAGGGTATTTTAAAAAGAAAACATGAAAGAAAATACAAAGTACTACTTAAAAATAGTATTATATAACTTTCTTTTTAACATATGTTTAGAAAACAAAATTCAAAGACTGTCATTTTTAGCATGTAATATAATGGTACACCATATTTCCATGTGGTATAAAATTCCTACAAGTAAATTATAGTAATATTAGGTATCTTTAACAAACCTGTGCTTGGTTTTTATGCAGAAATGTTGATGTATAATGTTTCTTCATTGCATTCTGTTATTTACTTTGATTATTGCAGATTTTCTTAATTGTCATATCTACAAATTAACAATGATAAAAATAATGTCAAACGTTTGTTGCTCGAAATGACAAGATTCTCGGTATGTGTACACATACAGGGTGTCCCCAAAAATATATATATATACACATTGAATGATTATAAGTACAACGTTTATTAAGATATATCTAAGTTTTATAGTTCAAGTTAAAGAAGACAAGTGTAGAATCTTTTAGAGTACATAACTCACTTAAACTTTCTTTCTTTACAAAATCTGCCAAACAGATGGATTGAGTGAAGAGGTAGCATTGAATTCCCCCCCACCTTCACCAGACCTCACACCACTAGATTTTTTTTTATGGGGATACCTCAAAGATAAGGTTTATATCACAAAACCTGCAACAATCAATGAGTTGAAAGCAGTAATTGAAAGAGAATGTGCCAAAATACCAAATGAAATGATTTGTGATGTTTGCAATTCCATTTGTCATCATTATCAGCAGTGCCTGGACCAGAACGGTCATTAGTTCGAACACCTGCGATAACTCAAAATATTGTAGTTTTATAATCCAAGTTAAAGAAGACAAGTGTCAGCTATATCTTAATAAACATTCTATTTATAATCATTCAAAATGTGTATACATTTTTTTGGGACATCCTATATATCAAAATTGGTGTATAAAGAATGGGATTAAGTTAAACTTAATGATTCCGTTTCTTGTCTATTCGTCAGTTCAAAGCAGCTTTGTACGAATAAAATTTTCCCGTATTAATTAATTAATATTTGTTTCTTCGTTTTTAAACATGTATAATCTTAAGCCTCGAAATGATTCCTGTGAATTGGAGTTTCTCTCGTCTTTTCCTATACTAGTTCCCCCCAGTGGCGCAGCGGTATGTCTGCGGACTTACAACGCTGAAAACCGGGTTTCGATACCCGTGGTGGGCAGAGCACAGATAGCCCATTGTGTAGCTTTGTGTTTAATCACAAACAAACAAACAAATATTTTCGTATACTAGTGCCCCCAGTGGCACAGCGGTATGTCTGCGGACTTACAACGCCGAAAACCGGGTTTCGATACCCGTGGTGGGCAGAGCACAGATAGCCCATTGTGTAGCTTTGTGCTTAATCACAAACAAACAAACAAATATTTTTGTATACTAGTGCCCCCAGTGGCACAGCGGTATGTCTGCGGACTTACAACGCTGAAAACCGGGTTTCGATATCCGTGGTGGGCAGAGCACAGATAGCCCATTGTGTAGCTTTGTGTTTAATCGCAAACAAACAAGCAAATATTTTCCTATACTAGTGCCCCCAGTGGCACAGCGGTATGTCTGCGGACTTACAACGCTAAAAACCGGGTTTCGATACCCGTGGTGGGCAGAGCACAGGTAGCCCATTGTGTAGCTTTGTGCTTAACTTCAAACAAACAAAAACCTATACTAACTGTTTTAAAAAGTTAAACGCTTTTCTTAGTACTTTTTTCCGCATAGATTGAACCAAACCCCAAGTTATCTCTTAATTTAAAATTCAACGAAAGAGCTGTCGCTAGTCTTTTGTATTATTATTTTTTTTTGTTTTTAATACTGAAAGTGAGAGATTCAGTAACTTGACATTTAACATCGCATTCTTATGACAACAGTATAAACATTCTTTATATTAGACTATGAGCGTTGTTTCCTCACAGGTTAAGATAACCGGACTGTATTTGTCTCCAAAAAATTCATCCATTATTCTGCGTTCTTTGGTTAACTAAGTTTGTTTAAAGAAATGACCTTGTTACCGCAAAAAACGCGCTTCGCCCTTCGGGGCCGTGTCCATGATAGCTAAATCTTCTCACTACAAATTGTCCGAAAAGTCTGGAACCATAGGTGATTTGCAGTTTTTCATAATTTTAGACACGTGACTGATTATATCGCTGTCAAAGCATGAGAAGTTCGAGTTAATCCTGTTTTTTAACCCAAACTTGTTTTGAATTACAGAGACAGTATGTGGAACATATTATGTAAAATCAATTGAGGTGCCTGTGATTTCCAGACTTTTCGGACATCCTGTAGTTGGTCATACAGGAGTAGTCCAAGAGTTAACGGTGGGTACTGTTGACTAGTTGCCTTCCTCTATAGTCCATCAGCTCAAAATTAGGGACGACTATAGACGGATAGCCCTTTGTTCATCTTTGCAAGAACTCCTGAAACAGACTTAGAGACCTTGATTGTTCAAAACGCACCAGCGTATATGAAAAATATAAAAAAATCACTACCTATTCAGGACAGTACTTCCTCCAGATTTATAATGATAAGTGAAAATTGAGTTATACTATTATCATGCTGAGCCATATCTTAAAAGCATTACATTTTCCTGCATTGGGGTGGATGGTACTGACTAGTTATCCCTAGTCTATCATTTAAGAATCAGACTTAAGAGTTGGGGGGTGGATGATACTGACTAGTTATCCCTAGTCTATCATTTAACAATCAGACTTAAGAGTTGGGGGGTGGATGATACTGAATAGTTGCTCCTAGTTCATATCATTTAACAATTAGGCTTAAGAGTTGAGGGTAGATGGTACTGACTAGTTGTCCCTAGTCTATCATTTAACAATTAGACTTAATAGTTGGGGTGGATGATACTGACTAGTTGCTCCTAGTCTCTATCATTTAACAATTAGGCTTAAGAGTTGAGGGTGGATGGTACTGACTAATTGTCCCTAGTCTATCATTTAACAATTAGAGAAGGTAAGCGCAGATAACCCTCCAGTAACTTTGCACTAAATCCAACAAACAAACAACTCACTCATAAAAAAGTCTATATATTTTAACTTCTACTTTTATAGTGTGAAATTCCCTTTAAAATGTAAGGCTTAATTTTAAAAGCCTTGACATGAAGCACTTTTTTGATAAATCACAATTGTTAATAACCCATAAAAACGGAGTAAAAAGAATGAAAAAGTTTAAACATAATGATTTAACACTTTCTCACAAAACAATCTTAACATTGTATACCCATTGTTATAATAATCTCTTCGTTAACATGATAGAACGATGTGAGTGAACTGTTTATATATTATATATATATATATATATATACGTGATGATGCCATGTTAACATAGTGAAACGCCATGTGTAAACTATCTAAGTATGATTATACCAAGTTAACACGGCGAAGCGATGTGAGTAAATTGTGTATATATATATATACATTGAATCTCAGAATTCGGTCATTGACCGAAAGAAATTACCATTTTGCGTGCTTCTATAAATTATTTTGCTCAACCTGCGAAACGTAGAATAGCAAATAAGCAAAGAACGAAACAACAAAAATAAGTCAATTGCTTAGGTATTTATGTAAAACCATTAAACAAATTGTAGTTCGGGAACTGCAGTAGCTCCAAGTACAACTTGCACAAACAACGAAATAACATAACACTGTCTTGTTTCAAACTTTCAATGTAGATCTTATCATCTGAATACGGAGTTGTATCATAACACTGTCTTATTTCAAACTTTCAATGTATGAGATCTTATCATCTGAATACGGAGTTGTATCACAACACTGTCTTATTTCAAACGTTCAATGTATGAGATCTTATCATCTGAATACGGAGTTGTATCACAACACTGTCTTATTTCAAACGTTCAATGTATGAGATCTTATCATCTGAATACGGAGTTGTATCACAACACTGTCTTATTTCAAACGTTCAACGTATGATATCTTATCATCTGAGAACTGGAGACTGCTTTGTAAAAGTCTTCAACCAAATCAAAATCCAGGCCTAAGTTCATCTTCTTATGCCTATAATCTAATCAAACCTATAGTGCATGTACAATTATATTGCAAACATTTTACATTAGCTACAAACGTCCCTGCTTCTGGTGGAAACGATCGTATAACTATAAAAACAAAACGAATCCAAATGTAAAAACGAAACCCCATTCCTTACTGTCATCATTTTACTAGAGACATTCACACCAGTTATGCCTTTTAATTTTTTTTCAACCTCTAATGGCCAGTGAACAACACTGGGTAGTGGAATTCCCCGTCTAATCACTCCGCCTCTTTCGTCCAGACTTGTAATGAAGTTCCTCGTTCAATTCGAGCATTGCATAGAAAGGACTGTCGCCCTGGAAACCTGATGATTTTATCTCACCAAATTCATCCGACGGTTGGCGTGTTAAATGGCACATAAAAGGGGAACTTCAAACCCTGGTTTCTGCACTTCAGTACAAAGGTTAGTAACAATAACATAAGGAGACAATTTCTAACTTATGGTTGCTAAATATTGGTTTAAAGAATTAACCCCATGTGCATAAGTTGGGGTTAAAGTGTGTATGTCACGACTTTTTACAACGTTATCAGCTATTTAATTTACCCTACGCCCCTAGTGGCACAGCGTTATGTCTGCGGACTTATACTGCTAGAACCCGGGTTTCGATACCCGTGGTGGGCAGAGCACAGATACCCCTTTTGTGTAGCTTTGTGCTTCATAACAAACAAACAACAACAATTTCCCCCACATTACTGACTTGGCGACAGTTTGTGGTACAGGAGAGTTAATACCAGATATAACATACAGGGATATTGGGAAAACTGTAGCTATGATCACTGGGAAAACTGTAGCTATGCATTTCGGAGGTTATATAGGTTAAACAAATGCAATGTGCAAACTATAGGATGGGCAGAGGTATTTTTATTCTTCATATGAACATCCAAGTTGTCAGAATCTGAGTCAGAATGACGCCGTGAATTCACAGACGTATTTTGAGTACAAATACTTTAGTAACATATCTGATTCTGTGTGTACAACAGACACGTACATTTTACTAAAAGTTTGCCATCTTTTATGTAGTTACACGTAGTAAATTTGGAATTATAGTCAACATTCCTTCTCCAGCACCGAGTAGGTCCAATGGACCGACCACATGCACTTTGAGTTAACCAGTAAATAATGTCTCCACATTATGGTTACTGGTCATTTCAGCCTGTACCTCAGTAAGTCCCGAGTTATCTTCTTTTCGTGGTGATGAATACAAAGATTCAATATTAATGAATCAGAAACAAGAGACGTTACGTTCACAACAATGCTTGAAAGAACATTAAAAATTCCAGGATTTAGACACATTTATCAGCTACATTTGAGAAGTTTATTTCTTTTTTGTTTTTTATCCGGTGAAATTAAAACTGAACAGAATAATCTTATTTAACACATTATCTTTGTGATGTGTATGTGTTTAAACGATGGGGTTAAGAGAAACAAACTTACCTAAATTTAGAGGGATATTTATGTCCAATACCAACTTACGATATCTTAATGGCTTTTATTACAAACAGGTTGAAGTTGATACATAAAACAATTTTGAATAGTTCAATAAGTTTCAAGTTTTCCTAGTCCTTTGGTAAAATGAAAAGATTTTTGTTTTTTTAGCCCAAAGCTATTTTATGTCTACCGCTAGAATCTGGGTTGCGATACCCGTGGTGGGCAGAGCACAGATAGCCCATTGTGTAGCTTTGTGCTTATCTTCAAACAAACTCTATTAATCATAAGCGAACACAAAACTTAAGATGCCATAGGATGGGAGATTAGTCAAAATTAACGACTGATTGTTCTACTGTCAATTAACGACTGATTGTTCTACTGTCAATTAACGACTGATTGTTTTACTGTCAATTAACAACTGATTGTTTTACTGTCAATTAACGACTGATTGTTCTACTGTCAATTAACGACTGATTGTTCTACTGTCAATTAACGACTGATTGTTCTACTGTCAATTAACGACTGATTGTTTTACTGT
Source organism: Limulus polyphemus (assembly GCF_000517525.1). Lineage (NCBI taxonomy): Eukaryota > Metazoa > Arthropoda > Merostomata > Xiphosura > Limulidae > Limulus > Limulus polyphemus. The sequence goes on along the minus strand of NW_013667680.1, from coordinate 199,257 downwards.
CAATTAACGACTGATTGTTTTACTGTCAATTAACGACTGATTGTTCTACTGTCAATTAACGACTGATTGTTCTACTGTCAATTAACGACTGATTGTTTTACTGTCAATTAACGACTGATTGTTCTACTGTCAAAGCGTTTAAATTTAGTTGGTTAATAGTCTACAAATATAGATAATAAATAACATAAAAATAAGTGATCGGTATTCTGATTATAAAAATAAAAGATGAAGTTATCCACGCTTTGGAGTAAATCCGCCTTCCATTAAATCTTCTCTAGATGGCGTTTAAAATATACAAGAAGGAATAAATCATTCACAAAATGGCAGCGCCGAGAGCAAGCACATCCTGTTGTATTGCTTCAATATTACCGGGAATCAATAAGTTTTCGTGTATAATTGAATTAAATACGATCTTGAGCCTGAAGAAGTTGGAGATTGTTTGTTTGTTAAGCATAAAGCTACAAAATGGGTTATCTGTATTCTCAGATTCTTAAGTATATTTTTGTCAATAAAATCTACTAACCTGAATGTATCGGCTACAGAATAAGTTGATGAAATGTGTTGACAAGATGTCCATAAGAATCTGAGTCTATCAAGTATACATAGTAAGTTTGCAAAACGTATTGATTTGGCAAATGACATAAAAAAGATAAAACCATAGAGCTCTTCACAGGTGGAAATGTGCTAGGATTATATGATTATTTATTTATTTATGTGACACATCTAAGTGGTGTTTTGAGACACCTCTGTCTTATGGCGCTGTTGCTTCATAGATCTTTTGTTTAGGAACGCTACTTAAAAAAATCATTTACAATACCAGTTAGTTTTGTGAATGTTGTGTATGTTGACTTGATACATGTCAGGTTTTTTTAGGCCTAGGATTCTTTGCAGTAGGTGCCTGTGACTTGTTGGCGATAACTTTCAACAATAAACGGACAGCAATCAATCCACTTGTTTTAAAATAATATATTCAAAACAAGTCAATCGTATGTACAAAACTTCGTTTCATTATTGGTTATTACAGTTGTATCCAGAGCTTTAAATAATTGTCGAACCCGCAGATTGCGAGTCGAGCACCCTAACCACCTGACCATGCTCTTTAGTCAATTGTAATGTTAAAGACAGAAGTTTATCGAACTTAGATGAATATGTTATGAGGTTTTGTTTGTTTGAACTTATGCACAAAGCTACACAATGGGCTATCTGCGCTGTACCCACCACGAGTATCGAAACCCGGTTTTTAGCGTTATAAGCCTTCAGACTTACCGCTGTGCCACTGGGGGTACAATATATTATTATAACTATTTAATTACACAGACATTAACGTGAATCAAACGTTTCGCCGTTTTGTATTAAGTATTATAGCACTAAGAACTCAGTTACGAATTAAGTAAGACCACAAATTTTATTATCCTATAAGATTGGGATAAACTCATCTGATAATTTGTCAAAATACTAATTTAAAAATAAAACTTTCAACAGATGTTTAGTACATTGAACCTCAATCCCAGACATATTTTACTTTTCACAGTTAACAATAAAAACGCGAACAGACGATCTATAGAGGGCGTGTTCAAAAACAAGTACTTGAATGATAAAGTAAGCACACGGTGTCAAAATGAGGTGAAGGGCTACCTGCAATTGTAGAAAGTTAAAAGGTGCTAAAAGGGAAAAGTATCGTGTCTTGTTTAAGAGGTATTTCTGTTCTGTTAATAAGCCAGAGTTCCAAGAAACGGAAGATAACGTAAAAAAGGTTTGTAGCAAAGCCAATTATTCCTGCACTTTAGTTTACCAAACAATTCTCTTTCGTGGTTCCATTTAAACTTAAATGTATTTACAGTTGTGCTTAATAGGTCAGTATCTCAACTTCCAAGAACGAGAAACAACTACATAGATTTATTAGCACGACCCACCATTTCTGTATTTGTTGAAGGCGTGAATTCAGTCAAAATAGAAACAAAAACATTTTGCTTCTATACGTTTGTTTTAGGAAACCTAACTTAAAGGTGTTAGCTTTATTTACTATTTCTGCATTTGTTAAAGACGTGAGTTCAGTAAAAATAGAAACAAAATAATTTTACTTTTATACGTTTTTTTTTAAAGAAACACAATTTAAAGGTGTAATTCTATTAGATTTATTTACTATTTCTGCATTTGTTAAAGGCGTGAGTTCAGTAAAAATAGAAACAAAATAATTTTACTTTTATATGTTTTTTAAAGAAACCCAATTTAAACGTGTAATTCTATTAGATTTATTTACTATTTCTGCATTTGTTAAAGGCGTGAGTTCAGTAAAAATAGAAACAAAATAATTTTACTTTTATATGTTTTTTTTAAAGGAAACCCAATTTAAAGGTGTAATTCTATTAGATTTATTTACTATTTCTGCATTTGTTAAAGACGTGAGTTCAGTAAAAATATAAACAAAATAATTTTACTTTTATATGTTTTTTAAAGAAACCCCAATTTAAAGGTGTAATTCTATTTAAAATTATTTTGTTTCTATTTTTACTGAACTCACGCCTTTAACAAATGCAGAAATAGTAAATAAATCTTTTTTATACGTTTTTTTTAAGGAAACCCAATTTAAAGGTGAACTTTATAACATTTACTTATCTTTATTAATAAACTTTTGTTTCATGGGAAGTAAATGTTTCAAGCATTTTCATGTGTTTGAAGATTTCCGTGTTTTTACTTGAATTTTTAAACTATATTTAAGAACTGAGAACTTTGTTTTTGTCGAATTGAAATAAGATCTGAAATCGTGATACTTTTTCCTGTTTCATTTTTAAGCTTAACTTTGGAACTTGCCTATTTATTTTATTATTTTAAACTTTTTTTACTGATTTTTTTTTTCAGTTGATTGTACAACATGAGTTACGTGGTGTTGTAGTGCTTTATAGTTTAGACGCCCCCCCTTAACACAATTAAGCGTATCTTTGTCGCGAAAACGTGCTCCGAAATTTGGAAATTTGGGTGCGCTATACGATTAACACCATTATTCAAACGGACAAGAGCAGCCCAAGAGTTGGCGGTGGGTTTTGGTGACTAGCTTCCTCTAGTACGCTAGTTCAGAATTAGAGATGGGTATGCGCAGATAACCCTGATTTTTAGCTTTATAGGCCCACAGATTTACCACTGAACTATTGGAGAAATATCCCTTCCTTTCCCGAATAATTATAAATCTAACTCTTTAAAAAGTTCAAAATTACGTCATTCATCATCCATCGTACATTACTGAACAAGTTAATAAAATAATGGTAATAAACTGTAAACAATAACCTCAAAACTCAGTGTTTTATGACATTCATAAACACCATGTTATTAGTGTTATTCAACTTTGCGCAAAAGCATTGTTGTAAAATTCTAAAACAAACAAACAAACTCTCTCAAGTGCAGTACAAAACAGCATTTGAACATATTCGGCGTAACTAAGTGTTAATAGGAAAATTCACGCAGAGTTGTCGAATTTGATCAGAGCCCGTTTCTTGGATAATTTCATTTCAATAGTAAACTGAAAGGATTCGCAATTATGTTTTGGATAACTTCTGATGAAAAGTAAGTAAAATATGTAGAACAAAACGAAAAGATAGGTTATAAACCAGCTAAACCAATTACACATAGCAGACTGAACAGAAGTACATAATGTCACAAAGACACTAAAACCCAGAATGATCGGAGTGCGTACCCTTGCTTTTTTTTTGCAAAATAATCTTTATATGTGTAAAAAATCGGTATTAAAACAATAATAATATTCAAAATTATTTTAGACATTAAAACATAAATAACATTAGCGAAAATGACTTTAAAGAGAAGAGGGGAGAAAACTTACTTATACTAAAGCTGGATACGGTATGCGGAAACTGGGGTGGTATGGGGACATGCTCCCCTGAAATATTTTCACAATTAGAGTTGTAATTTGGACTCATTTCGATGCAGTGAAGGCCAGGCCAGATATGATAGAATCCAGGGAAAAACGCAAACAAAGTTAATGTAAAAATAAGCAGTTAAATGACTACTTGTATCACATTCTGTTTTTCTATCATAGTTCCTGTGTTCTTTCTTTGTATCACATTCTGTTTTTCTATCAAAGTTCCTGTGTTCTTTCTTTGTATCACATTCTGTTTTCTATCAAAGTTCCTGTGTTCTTTCTTTGTATCACATTCTGTTTTCTATCATAGTTCCTGTGTTCTTTCTTTGTATTACATTCTATTTTTCTATCATAGTACCTGTGTTCTTTCTTTGTATCACATTATGTTTTTCTATCATAGTTCCTGTGTTCTTTCTTTGTATCACATTATGTTTTTTCTATCATAGTTCCTGTGTTCTTTCTTTGTATCACATTATGTTTTTCTATCATAGTTCCTGTGTTCTTTCTTTGTATCACATTATGTTTTCCTATCATAGTTCCTGTGTTCTTTCTTTGTATCACATTATGTTTTTCTATCATAGTTCCTGTGTTCTTTCTTTGTATCACATTCTGTTTTTCTATCATAGTTCCTGTGTTCTTTCTTTGTATCACATTATGTTTTCTATCATAGTTCCTGTGTTCTTTCTTTGTATCACATTATGTTTTTCTATTGTTCTTTTCAATTCGCTATCTCCGGCTACGGCACATATTTTAGAATCTTTATCTGTATAGGATGCTTTATTAATTTGCACCAAAAACTTAAATTAAATTCGGGAAATCGTTAACCTATCGACATTTACGGGGTGGGGCGAAGTAGGAGTCTGCTCCCTTTCTTGGAAATGGGGCCATGACCTCCCCTACCTTTTCACAAAAAAAAAATCTAATTTTTCAAAGAATACTGTACAAGGCTTTTTTTTTCTTCTACTATTCCCGCTAAAAGCTTGACGATCATTACCAAAGACATTCGTAATTTCATATCATTTCTCATTTCAAATATTCATATTAACATATATGAGTGTGTTATGTACGTGATCTAGATGTAGTGGTTTAAACACGCCACTTAGAAGTAACTATTTTCGACAATTTAAATCAACGTTCGTTTCAGAATTCGTGGCTTTTATTAGGTAGTTTAAATCGTGGAATCTATAAGTGGGAAGAACCAAAAAATAAAGCAAAATGGAAATGTCTTTCACATCAAAACCTTAACCAAATTAAAAATATATCATCAGTGTAAAGTTTGGGTATAAAAGTAATTATAAATATAAATATATATAAAAGAAAGAGTAAATATCCACGATATTTTTTAATAAGCCCCCCCCCCCCCGTTTCTTATTACGTTAAAATCTGACTTCGATATCCGTGGTGGGATCAGCATAGATAGCTCATTGTGTAGCTTTGTGCTTAAGAACGAACAAAAAACTTTCTTAATAAAGCAGAGATAGGTCAGTTAGTGAACAGAGTAATAGGTCGTTGAAGGAAACTTTATTAATAAATTAAACTTGAGCGACGTCTCAGTTGTGAGTAGATAGAGACTGTCAGAATGTCCACGATATATATACTTATGGCTTGTGTACGTTTAATTTACGATATACTTAGTCTATAATAATGACAAAACTGACGCTTTTATTTGGCTTTACAAAATGCCATAAAACTTATCTGACAAAAATCTGTTTGTTTGTTTGTTTTTTTACATTGGCATAACAAGGTATTGTTTTTCTACTGGAATATTAACGTTCGATCGTTTTACATAATCGTGACATTTCTGTTTGTCTTTTTTTTTAATGCTGACTTTGAAGAAGTAGATGTCTTAATGAAGTTTTAATCCCATTCCTTACTATGTTATTTGTTGCAGATCTTAGTGTACCTACTAAGCAAAGACGATTTGCTCAAAATAATTCAGATATGTCATAACTAATAGGTAACAAAATAATTCAGATATGTCATAGCTAATAGGTAACAAAATAATTCAGATATGTCATAGCTAATAGGTAACAAAATAATTCAGATATGTCATAGCTAATAGGTAACAAAAATGAGAAAAAAAAAGTAACAGTAACGTTAAAAGTACAAAACAATGGTTATTGGCTATCTGTGACTTACAGTTGTGCCACTGGGGTTAAGGGGTGGGGCAAACAAATGTTAAATTCCTACTGTAGGGAAATATTAATGTCGTTCAACGTTTCTTTCACTCGGTATAATTTGAAACAATATTATACTGAGCCGCTTCTATAGCAACCGATCAGAGAAGTCAGTTATTTAAACCAACGTATGTAAGCCCACGTTTTATTTTGTAAGAACTATGTTTCAGATTTGTTAGTTTATATAAATAATTTTCAACTGTGGTGTCGATCTTTCTCGTGAGGAACATCATCACAGCAGTTCGTTAGTATTATGAAAAGTTTTTCACTAACGAAGTAAAAGTAGAAATGATGACTGACTTGGTATTGTTCTTGTATAAGGGCTTTAAGGAATGCGAGTCGTAAACCTGGTATTTTTATAGAAATGTGAAAAACAAACCTAATATTTTCGAGGAACGTGAATAACAGATCTGGTATTTTCTAGGAATATGAGTAACATATTTAGTATTTCTGAGAATGTGAGTAATAGATCTGGTATTTTCTAGGAATGTGAGTAACAGATCTGGTGTTTTTAGGAATGTGAGTAACAGATCTGGTGTTTTTAGGAATGTGAGTAACAGATCTGGTGTTTCTAGGAATGTGAGTAACAGATCTGGTATTTCCAAGGAATGTGAGTAACAGATCTGGTATATCCAAGGAATGTGAGTAACAGATCTGGTATATCCAAGGAATGTGAGTAACAGATCTGGTGTTTTTAGGAATGTGAGTAACAGATCTGGTGTTTCTAGGAATGTGAGTAACAGATCTGGTATTTTCTAGGAATGTGAGTAACAGATCTGGTATTTTCTAGGAATGTGAGTAACAGATCTGGTATTTTCTAGGAATGTGAGTAACAGATCTGGTGTTTTTAGGAATGTGAGTAACAGATCTGGTGTTTTTAGGAATGTGAGTAACAGATCTGGTATTTCTAGGAATGTGAGTAACAGATCTGGTATTTCTAGAAATGTGAGTAACAGATCTGGTATTTCTAGAAATGTGAGTAACAGATCTGGTGTTCTAGGAATGTGAGTAACAGATCTGGTGTTTCTAGGAAGTGAGTAACAGATCTGGTGTTTTAGGAATGTGAGTAACAGATCTGGTATTTCTAGGAATGTGAGTAACAGATCTGGTATTTTCTAGAAATGTGAGTAACAGATCTGGTATTTTCTAGAAATGTGAGTAACAGATCTGGTATTTTTTAGAAATGTGAGTAACAGATCTGGTGTTTCTAGGAATGTGAGTAACAGATCTGGTGTTTTTAGGAATGTGAGTAACAGATCTGGTGTTTTTAGGAATGTGAGTAACAGATCTGGTGTTTTTAGGAATGTGAGTAACAGATCTGGTGTTTTTAGGAATGTGAGTAACAGATCTGGTATTTCCAAGGAATGTGAGTAACAGATCTGGTGTTTCCAAGGAATGTGAGTAACAGATCTGGTATTTCCAAGGAATGTGAGTAACAGATCTGGTATTTCCAAGGAATGTGAGTAACAGATCTGGTATTTCCAAGGAATGTGAGTAACAGATCTGGTATTTCCAAGGAATGTGAGTAATAGATCTGGTATTTCCAAGGAATGTGAGTAATAGATCTGGTATTTTCTAGGAATGTGAATAACAGATCTGGTGTTTTTAGGAATATGAGTAACAGATATGGTATTTCTTAGGAATGTGAGTAACAGATCTGAAATTTTCTTTCTAAATAAGCGCTTTCGGTATTTTTTTTTAGATAATTTAATTAAATAATAGGGCTCCGAGTTATTTTCCAAACATCTCCCGATGCTTCATGGGGAAATCTCAGGGTTTATAACGCTAAAAATCGGGTTTCAATACCCTCAGTGTGCAGATCACAAATCGTCTATTGCTTAGCTTTGTGCGTGCTTAACAACAAATATACAAAGACAATCCAAATCAGAGTACGTGTATTCCGAAATCTTAGTAACAAAATAAGCATTTATTTCAATACCTGGAAGATTAATTGAACGAAAACTATATAGAACCTAAGGAGAAGACATGTAATTATTAAAATATTACAGAAAAAAAAAATGTTGAGGGAGCAAATGATGAAGAGGGAAGGTTATTTTGCCGTAAATTCATCCTATTATGTTATATATATCAATCAATCAAGGTTTACAATTCCGTCCCTTCTCCGGCATGAAAACAACTGTTGATCTTGAGATGTGGCTGGAAGCTTGTGAGCTTTCGGCGAATGCAAATCATTTGTTATTATCTTGTTATTGATACCACGCGATATGCCCAGCTTCAATCACATTGCAAGTTTGAGTCGGAGAAGGGTGCTCTTTATAACGGTATTTTCGTTGGATGTTTGTTTGTTTGTTTCGAATTTCG
>NW_013667680.1:186073-190446 GCF_000517525.1 Limulus polyphemus | reverse complement strand
CGAATAATGGTATTGACCGTCACATTATAACACCCCCACGGCTGAAAGGGCGAGCATGTTTGGTGTGACGGGGATTCGAACCCGCGACCCTCAGATTGCGAGTCGAGCGCCCTAGCCACCTGGTCATGCCGGGCCCTTTTCTTGGATGAGGAGCTTGCTTCTAATTGGCTCGAAGTGTCGTTTCTGAGTCAATTGCTGTGCAAGTTTTATCACTTCCACGAAGGACACTTAAAGCTCCCTTCTTCCAAAATATTATGTCAAAAATCTATCCGTGTCGACAGTGAATTGTCGAATGATCAAAAATTCGTCATGAACCACATATATTTGCATTAAAAAATATCATCTATGGCGCCATGGTTTGCATCCACTGCATTAGCGTATGACAATCCTTCTAATATAGCGCAATTAACCTCCTGTATAGCGATTGATCTAAAGTAGGGTTAATCGCATAATTCTTTCGTATTTAGATGCAGACAATGGGAGTACAAGTAATAATAATAATAATATTCCAGGCTTTATTTTAACGTGCAGTTGACCCATACTTGTGCAGTACTAAAATTTATAATAAAAACTCCAATGTCATATAAAGAAACAAGAAGCCAATGCATGACCATGATACTGAAAAGCATAAGTACCTTTATTTACTGTTTATATGACAAGAAGTATATTTTTAATTTTATATATGCTGATTAGAACTTTGTTTTAAACTTTTTGTCAAATACTAAGATGGTTAAAACTTAAAACACTGTGTTTATATGACAAGAAATATATTTTTAGTCTTACATATGTTGAATTGTACTTTAGTTTACATTTTGTGTCAAATACTACAATACTACATGAGCTTACATGGTGAAGAATAGTTAAAAGACTTAAAACACTCGTAAATGCAAAACTATGCTGAATTGTACTTTAATTTACATTTTATGTCAAACACTACATGGTAAAAGATGGCTAAAACAGTAAAACTTTCATAAATTCAAGATTTGCAAATAATGCCAAGTTGTATCCAGCATATAATCTAAAAATAAATGCTTCTCAGACTCAGAAAATCTCAAACACTGGATCATGGCACCTGCCTCAAAGATTTGTACAGTTCTAAATTTCCTTAAAATAAACCTTGCCTTATTCTATTATATTTTAGGCAGCGTACACATTGTGATCTGACATTTGTAATAACCTCAAGACAGAAGACAGAAGCAGTCATTTACAAATTTCAACCTTACAATAATACCAGTCGTATTTTCGGACTTCTATAATTTTAGTCATTATAACTTAGCAAAGTTGTATTTTGTAGGCACTTTTGATGTATCTTAGCTTTATTTTTTGTTTAAATGACAATAGAAACCTGCACTGATACCGTTTCCAGTGTGTAAGTATACAGACAAGTTGAATGAACCGAATGCCTACTGTACAATACTTTTGTTTAGTTTAGAATTTTAATTAACTCGACTGTTTGCATGACTGTCAGCATGAAATGTATATACGGTTCGTAACTTCTTGGTCTACATTATAAATGTAACAAAATGAATTTAAAAAACACATCATACAATGAAACTGGATTCGCACCAAAGTATCAGTAACGCATGTTACTAGCGGCAGGTTTGATGGTTAGTAAGTGAGAGTTGGCGTATTGATGTAGGCGTATTCTTACGACATACAAGATTAATTTCCATAACCGTCTACATGCAGCAATCTTAAAAGTTCACAGTATGAGGAATTTAACAACCAAAACAAAAACGTTGAAAGTGTTTTTGTTTGACTAATCTGACTGAACTGATACATTCCATATTTACAGCGTATCAAAACGTTATTGTTATTAAATGTAAAATATTTGTACTACGAGTCTAGTAGTTAAAAAAGGAAGACAACGCTATGTTTCAAAGCTGGTGTCATGGGTCTAACTTCAGGAGGACAACGCTTTGTTTCAAAGCTGGTGTCATGGGTCTAACTTCAGGAGGACAACGCTATGTTTCAAAGCTGGTGTCATGGGTCTAACTTCAGGAGGACAACGTTATGTTTCAAAGCTGGTATCACGGGTCTAACTTCAGGAGGACAATGCTTTGTTTCAAAGCTGGTGTCATGGGTCTAACTTCAGGAGGACAACGCTATGTTAAAAGCTGGTGTCATGGGTCTAACTTCAGGAGGACAACGCTATGTTTAAAAGCTGGTGTCATGGGTCTAACTTCAGGAGGACAACGCTATGTTTAAAAGCTGGTGTCATGGGTCTAACTTCTCTGATAGTAGTAGCGATTTGTTTGTTTTAAACTTTAGCAAAAAATTTCACAATACTAAGACTACAGTTGCTATAGTTTCTACGCCAAAGATGTAAATTAAAGAACATGTTTTCGGTTTTACAAAATCATTATATAAAACGGTCATGGTTTGGGTTGTGTTGAATGATATGAGGTTACTGTTTCGTGTTACAACATGTAACTTGGTCACTTGCGGGGATGATGTCAGGCGTACAGATGATTGGTCAGAAACTGCGTTTATTATTTGGATCACGGAAACAAGAATCTATCAAGGTACTCTCTCAGCGGAAATGTCTATAATGATGCTTGTTCAACACTTATTGTTACAAATACGTGCTTCTGTCGTCATTACAGAGAACAAGTTTGCTTACATTCCTATCAGATTCTATTATCGCAAACAAAGAGCCCTAATCTTCTATAATCAGCTAGCCGTAACTCACACCATAGGGATGAGGAAAACAACTAGAGGGCGCTGAGACGGAACTATCTACCGGAGATGATCACCCCATACTGCAGTTTTTTTCCTGAACTGATTACGTTGCCAAGTGAACCAAACTCAACAAATCAAACATGGCTGTAAATTGTTGGAGGCCTATTTACTCACTGGGTGTATGTGTGTGAACTAACCACACCTCACTGGTATGAAAATGCTCAAAAATAAACCGGATTTTACAAAATCAGAGGTAGCACAATAAAAATGTTTTATCAAAAGCTAGTAAATATAACCACGTTTTTTTAGGCTAATACAAATGATCAGCGCCAAACTTAACATTCCCGGCATATAGCTGATCAATAAGGTTGAAGTGTGGAATGAACTGAAGAAATGAGTCCGGAACAATCCATTACATATCTAAATCTCACATTGATGATAATTTTTGTGTTCATATTGAGGATTATCGATATATGAACTGAATGAAGTGACATCTGTTGAATATTCTATTACACATTTGTCACATCGAAATATTAAGCGAAGTGTGTGTGTTTTTTTGTCTCAGTCCCCTTATCATGAGCGGATACGAGGGTTCAGTGGGTCAGAAGACTAATTATATCAAGTAATGAGACTTTGTTAATCAGTTAATGAAGATCTTAAAATAAGCAATAATTATTCTATACTATCAATGAATCTCGGAAGGATATATATTTTAATAATGGTATTATTATTAAAATTAATTATATTTTTATTTCATTAATTAATATATTATTAAGGAAGTACAAGTAACATTACAACTATGCCTATATATATATATCATAAAGTTTATATCCAGTTCCAAAAGTTCCCCACCCCTTTCTAAAATCCTGAATACGCCCCTGCCAATACTACTTAACTTTAAACAGGCGTATATATATTCTTGTTAATAAAAAACAAAGGGATAAAAATCTGGGAAGTACACGTTCGAGGAGAACATCGCTGAGCGTGTTTTATGCATAATATTTATTATTATTATTTAGAAGTTAAACGGGTACCTTTACGCATAAGGAAGCATATTATGTTAGTATATTAATAGTTAGACAAACGATTTATGAGCATGAGAAAAAATTGTTTTATTGATGGTGAAACTTGTTACGTGTTTCGACAGAACATTGGTCTGTCTTCTGTCGAAATATCGAGAATTTTCCACCATCAATAAAACTTTTCCTTATGCTTATACGTTGTTGTTTGCCTGCTATTACGCATGTGAAATTATAAGTGTTATGTTATTAATATAAGACGTAGGAAACAAACAAACACACAAACAAACTATTGGCCTACAACTAGTTGCATAAATTGTTGTTATATTTAACAACTGATAGAATGAAATACGGTCACACTGGTCCATGACGGATATTATGATCACTGAGATATTTTTACATGACTCTAGAATGTCATATATATTACGATCACTAAGATATTTTTACATGACTCTAGAATGTCATATATATTACGATCACTAAAATATTTTTACATGACTCTAGAATGTCATATATATTACGATCACTAAGATATTTTTACATGACTCTAGAATGTCATATATATTACGATCACTAAGATATTTTAACATGACTCTAAAATGTCATATATATTACGATCACTAAGATATTTTAACATGACTCTAAAATGTCATATATATTACGATCACTAAG
>NW_013667680.1:180422-185197 GCF_000517525.1 Limulus polyphemus | reverse complement strand
AAATGTCATATATATTATGATCACTAACATATTTTAACATGACTCTAAAATGTCATATATATTATGATCACTAACATATTTTAACATGACTCTAAAATGTCATATATATTATGATCACTAAGATTTATTAACATGACTCTAAAATGTCATACATGTTACGATCACTGAAATAATTTAACATGACTCTAAAATGTCATACATATTATGGTCACTAAGATTTATTAACATGACTCTAAAATGTCATATATGTTATGATCACTAACATATTTTAACATGACTCTAAAATGTCATATATATTATGATCACTAAGATTTATTAACATGACTCTAAAATGTCATATATATTACGATCACTAAGATTTATTAACATGACTCTAAAATGTCATATATATTACGATCACTAACATATTTTAACATGACTCTAAAATGTCATATATATTACGATCACTAACATATTTTAATATGACTCTAAAATGTCATATATATTACGATCACTAACATATTTTAACATGACTCCAAACACAACAGTAAAATATCTTTCGTCTTCTCTTCCATTAATCATACAGGGCGGAAAATTAAAAATGGTAAAATTTTGAACCGGTCCTGGCCTAATGGCTAGAGTGACAGGAGGGTCCAAAGTTCGATCCGCGATTTGACACTTAACAAAGTTCAATATTTTTAGATGTGGCAGCGTTATGGCTTCGAACAGTCAATCCCTCTATCCGGTTTAGAGTATCTGCATAGGAGACGAATGTTGTTGATTGGTTTCCCACCCTATGACCAGCAGTTCAAAATTGGGGATGACTGTGCCTGAACATTAGGGGTCTCTGACCTAGACATTTGGTCCATGTGTCGCCTAAGGGGCCTTTCAAGCTAAACATAAGTTACGTAACAAACGGTTAACATTTTCATAAAATAATATCAGGTAGTTAATGTTCTAATAAACATATTTTTATGCTACTTTTCTTTAGTTTTCCAGTTAAGTTTTCTTTCTCGAGGATATGATTTTCTATACGCGAGTTTACTTTAGGGTACTGAAATATGACTTTGTAAAGAAACGATCTGTGGCTGAAACAAAAAAAAGAACTCTGACTCATTGAAATGAAATGTTTCAAGGCTCTAACTGCATTTCCAGCTAACTGAATGGCAATTTGCTTGGAAATGCATGAAATCAATACTAAATTTTGCTGTCGCCATTAATTACACTTCAGCACCTTTAGTGCAGCGACGCAATTTTCTTGATACATTCTGTGTGAAAAACGAAAAGGAACTGAAGCATGAAGATGTTAGTTTTATCTACTTCGAACATTAAAAGCTACTTTTAAAGACAGCTCTTGTTTAATTGTTTTTTTTTGTTGCTGTCAGCTTCTATATTCTTGTTATTCAGATATCTTTAAGATCCGAGTGCGTAGAATCAGAAACGTTGCTGTTGTTTAAACTAAAATCATTTTAGAGGTAATTCCACTAATGTGAGTCCATTTATATTGTGGTACCAAACGCCTGAGCTGGCGAAGCAATGAGGCTTTTCAGGAATAGCAGAATCAGTTTTCACACGCCTGTGATTCAGGATCTGTATTGGGCTAAGTAACAGGAATTGAGAGTTAAAAAAAACGTATGTAGTCATGTGTGACTTTAAGTCTATTAGCACTTGTATAAATATATTTATTTATCACTTGTTAAACCTACAAATTGTGCTTTCACTGTTTTGTTTAACAACACAATTTATTCTGTGTTAATGGTTTTTCTGGTTTTCTTGAACATTGTGAGGATCGGTCCTCTGCCACAAGTGTTTAGAAGTAGCTATAGTAGAACTTGTGTTCAGTTAACACCAGGTATTTACACATATTAGTATTTCATAATTTAGCTCAAGTGCTAGAGTTTCAAAAATAGTCGGGTTAAGTGCGGCCCAGTGGAGTTTAAGTATCATGGTTCGCGTCCCTTTACCACATATAAAAAAACAGAAACAAAAAAAATTGTGCTCCGCACTTTGAGGCCATAGGTGTATTATAAGAGTGGAAGTCAAATCCTATTCTTTAGTGTGGCAAGAGTAACCCAATAGTTAGCGGTTGACGGTCAACACGACTAGTTGTTGTCTCATTAGTCTATCACGTATATAGTCCTCGTGTAACTTTGCGCGAAATTCAAAAACAAACAATTAAAATTAGGAACAGCTAACGCATATAGTCCTCGTGTAACTTTGCGCGAAATTCAAAAACAAACAGTTAAAATTAGGAACAGCTAACGCATATAGTCCTCGTGTAACTTTGCGCGAAATTCAAAAACAAACAGTTAAAATTAGGAACAGCTAACGCATATAGTCCTCGTGCAACTTTGCGCGAAATCAAACAAAAACTTCTACATATTTCTTTCAAGGTTCCAGGATCTTTTCTTGAACCATCACTCGCGATTTTTGAATGAAAAACTCAAACCTCTTAGCATTACTAAACAGATGACTTGTAACCTAAATGCTCCGTATATTTACGCCTTCCTTACTTAGGTAAAGAAGCTTAATTCTTAAAAATCAACTCACTAAATTGTTACATAAGTATTTCACACGAATATCTAACTGAGAGTTGTTTCTAAATGTTTTAAATGTTTTTCTCATTCGAAAGAGTGAACGTTTGTACCACTTTGTTCATAGATCATTTACGTGTGGCAGATGCAAAGCTACCTACATTGGCCAGATCAAACACCATTTACGTACCCAAGAACAACTGGCTATGTAAATGGTGTTCTATCTGCACATCTACAACAGGGTATGTAAATGGTGTTCTATCTGCACATCTACAACTGGGTATGTAAATGGTGTTCTATCTGCACATCTGATGTCCCCACACACAGTTAAGTTACTGGAAAGAAAATCTCGTCAGCACAGATTTAGATCTTTTGATTAAAGTGTTTACTTATTAAACAAAATCTTCGCAGCTTACTTAGTATTAAGTTCAGCTTGTCTTAATTCGTTCTTATTAGCTATATAGATACGTTTACTAACTATTTACAAATTCACTTACTGGTTTTTAACAAAAAAAAAAACACCTTTGAGTCTCAACATTTCCCTTACAGATGCTTAGCGTAGTGCATAAGCTTCTATTAACGATAGCTTGTTTGTTTTGAATTTTGCGCAAAGCTACGCGAAGGCTATCTGCGCTAGTCTTTCCTAATTTAGCAGTGAAAGACTAGATGGAAGGCAGCTAGTCAACACCACTCATCGCCAACTCTTGGGCTACTCTTTTACCAATGAATAGTGGGATTGACCGTCAAATTATAACGCCCCCCCACGGCTGAAAGCGAAGCATGTTTTGTGGGACGGAGATTCGAATCCGCGACTCTCAGATTGCGAGTCGAGCACCCTATCCACCTGGCCATGCTGAGCCTACCACGATACTATTTGTAATTATAGTTTTGTATTTACTATATGAATTGACTGAAGATGGTTTGGTTATTCTAGAGCAAAGCCACATTGAGCTATCTGCTGTGCCCACCGAGGGGAATCGAACCTCGGATTTTAGCGTTTTAAGTCCATAGACTTACCGCTGTCGCTTCGGGGGACGTGAAGATGGAATGTGTGTCTCTCAAAACGTTCATTAAATATTTTGGTTTTCGTCATCTCTGTGGTCGTATTGCTAATATTTTCTAAATGTATAATTAAATATTTTGTTTTCGTCACCTCTGTGGTCGTATTGCTAATATTTTCTAAATGTATAATTAAATATTTTGGTTTTCGTCACCTCTGTGGTTGTATTGCTAATATTTTCTGAACGTATAAAACTTGTCTTCATTATTCGAGTCGTAGTAGGATTGGGATTAAAGTAATTGGGTCATATATTTTCTGATTGGTTTAATTTCATGTACAACAACTTTTCCACTATTAAACATTTCCAAACGATTAATTAAAACACTCACATTCATGTTGATGAGGCAGTCCCCCGATGGATCAGAAATAAGTTTACGGACTTACAACGTAAAAAATTGGGGTTCGATTCCATACTGTGGACAGAATACATATACCTCATTGTGTAGCTTCGCGCTGCCCCTCAGTGGCACAACGGCATGTCTGCGAACTTACAACGCTAGAAACCGGGTTTCGAAACCCGTGGTGGGCAGTACACAAATAGCCCATTGTGCTTAACTTCAAACAAACAAACAAAAGCTTCGCGCTAAAAACACCATATTGAAGATCGCTAATTTGTTCACAGGGTAAAGTAACATATGTCGATAGATGTATTAAGCAAAATAAACGTCTCGTTTCCAGTCGCCTTATCCACGAAACTTGTGACTTTGGTATAGAATACAATGTTGGAAGTGTATATTTTTTTTCTTCAGGAATTAGCTTATGTTCATTTAAGAGAAACGCCCATGAAAATTTCAACTATTTTAGTGAAACAGTCATAACCAATATTTCTGACCAAAGCGATACCTACAGTCTGACTAGAGGAAGGAAAATATAAACCAAAAATGATCGGCGGGATTTCCCACCTGCAACTTTCCCCGTGGTTCTAAAGATATGAACGTGCAGTATTGCATAAAGAGGAACCCACGTGTACTTAAAGAGATTTTTTTCCCATGTGTGCCACTTACGTCTAGGGTATTCCCGTCTATATATTTTGTATTTTTTTTTCTTTCTGTCACATAAATGTAATTTTCTTTTACATGTTGAATAGACTAATGAAATTACCATTCAAGGTTATCTGAATGGGGTGGGGGAACTAACAAAATACACGTGGTCTGATTTCTATAACATGTGTGGTAGTCGGTAAATGTTGCTCGAAAGTGTCT
>NW_013667680.1:159122-179464 GCF_000517525.1 Limulus polyphemus | reverse complement strand
TACTGGTTTTTTTTTTAATATTTACTTAAATATGAATGACTCTGGAACAACAATTAGGTTTGGTTTCAATTTCGCGCAAAGCTACACGAGGGCTATCTGCGATAGCCGTCCCTAATTTAGTAGTGAAAGACTAGGGGGAAGGCAGCTAGTCATCACCACCCACCGCCAACTCTTGGGCTACTCTTTTACCAACGAATAGTGGGATTGATCGTCACATTATAACGCTCCCACAGCTGAAAGGGCGAGCATGTTTAGTGGGGCGGGGATCCAAACCAGCGATCCTCAGACTGGAACAACAAAACGAAAACACACGTGGTCAGATTTGTATAACATCTGTGGCAGTTGTTGAGTGTTGCCCGATAGTGTCTATTGTTATTTTTTGTTTTTTATCTGACCAAAATACACGAACTCAAAGGTCAAATATTGTAGTAAGAAATTAAATATGTGAATATTTTAATATATCTTTTTTTCAATTCGACATTTATCTCTATTTTTCTTCATTATATAAAATAATCGCAATGCAGTATCTCAATATATTTTACTTATTTTAGCCGAAGTCTATAAAATATTGATAAATGCATTTTGAGCGAAGCGATATGTAGGCCTAACATGGCTCAATGGTTAGCGTGCTCGAACAGTGAATCTGACATTTCATGGTTTTACGTCCCGTTGCTGCACAAAATACATACATTTTGGAGCCCAGAGTGCGCCGTAAGAATGACGGTCAAGTTCTACTTTCGATTGGACAAGAGTAACCCATAGCTGGTAGTTCTACTTTCGATTGGACAAGAGTAACCCATAGCTGGTAGTTCTACTTTCGATTGGACAAGAGTAACCCATAGCTGGTAGTTCTACTTTCGATTGGACAAGAGTAACCCATAGCTGGTAGTTCTACTTTCGATTGGACAAGAGTAACCCATAGCTGGTAGTTCTACTTTCGATTGGACAAGAGTAACCCATAGCTGGTAGTTCTACTTTCGATTGGACAAGAGTAGCTGGTAGTTCTACTTTCGATTGGACAAGAGTAACCCATAGCTGGTAGTTCTACTTTCGATTGGACAAGAGTAACCCATGAGTTGGCAGAGGGTGATGTTAACTAGCTGCTTTCCCTCTAGAAAGCTTTAAGTAACTTGGTGCAAAAGTTCTAAATACAACAACAACAACAACTCAATGATACTGATTTCAGCTGTAGCTAAAATCAAATTAGAGGATACAATATCCGTTAAGAAGATATATTCAGGGTTAGGGAAGTTATTACGGTTTTGTTTAAATGAAAAGACATGAGTAGATAGTACGATGAAAATTGACATCAATGCGACTTACCGTATAATGACACCACAATGGGACTTACAGCATTATTACATCGCAAAGCGACTTACCGTATAATGACACCACAATGGGACTTACAGTATTATTACATCGCAAAGCGACTTACCGTATAATGACACCACAGTGGGACTTACAGTATTATTACATCGCAAAGCGACTTACCATATAATGACACCACAAGATAGCCCACTGTATAGCTTTGTGCTTAATTACAAACAAACAAATAAGAATCAGTTGTAATTATGAAAATGTAATACTCTCAGAAAATGCCCACTTCGATGTTTGGGCTATCTGCGCTCAGCCCACCAGGGGTATCGAAACTCTGATTCTAGCATTGTAAGTCCGCAGACATACCGCTGTGCTACTGGGGGCCCCCATTTCACTGTCAACTTGTATTAAGTTGACAGTGAAATGGGTGGCCTATTAAAGAAAATTTCGAAAGATCGTCCTCTACACTTGAACTGCATAAGTAGGTTGTATAACCCTAAATATATCTGTATAACTGTTTCTCTAATAGGTATTTGTCGCCCACTTCTCCGTCAAATCGATATGGATACTCCTGACCTATCTATCAAAGAAGATTCTGATTAAGAAGTTAGCACACAGGATCACAAATAAAAGTTGTAATGGTTTACAGACGAGACCCAAAATTCGAGAACTCAGTTTACTTATTTCAGTTGGTTAGAGTCAATAAATTGCTTTTAGATAAAAAGTTTGTTTGGAAAAGAAGGGTTATACGTATCAACGTCTTATAGGAGAACAAATGGTGAAGAAGAATAGTCAAGTATTCGAAAGCGCTCGAGTTTTGGGTCTTATTTTAAGTCTATTACACTTTATATGTGATCCTTTGTGCTTCGTCAACTCGATATGGATACTCCTGACCTATCTATCAAAGAAGATTCTGATTAAGAAGTTAGCACACAGGATCACAAATAAAAGCTGTAATGGTTTACAGACGAGACCCAAAATTCGAGTTTTGGCGTCTCGTTTGAAAACCGTATCAAAGAAGATGATATTATTTGTCGTAACTTGTCAAACCCAAATGGAATAGTCAATTGAGACCAACTTTACTAAGAACTAAGAGCAATTTAAAGTTCAAATCTGGAGTTTCTTTTCAATTATCGGCTGTTTATAATAATGTTTGTTAGAAAGTTACTTTCAGTAAGTGATTCTTAGTATAAAAGTAATGTCATTTTGAGAAGTGATCAGCTCAAATTCTGTTATTAAAAAAAAAGTGTCGTCATCTATTTTTACTAATCATTTAAACAATTCTGTGAAGATAAGAACATTCCTTTGTATAGAATTACTTACCGAAAGAAATTCGGAAACTTTAGTTTTGCCACGAGAACGAGAGCCAGGCGTGTCTGTCTGTGAATTAGAAAAGACCACGTTTGTATTAGTTCAACTCTTTCAGTGGTGAGGGTTTGTAACTGAATTATATGATTAAGAGTAGTCTTCCCTGTGGTCAGCAATTCTAAATTAGGGTTAGTTATTACTTAACATTAAAGGACACTTACCTACCTGGGCGTTCATCCCGTGTGTCGTACGGGTTGAAAATTCCAGTAAGAAAGCAATAAGAATAGTTTAGGAATATTAATATTTCTGAAATTGTTAAACTTCTGTTTTGAAGAGAATATTATAGTATAATGTATAGTGTTTGTCTTTTTAGGGCTATCTGCTGTGTACACCGAGGGGAATCGAACCCGAATTTTAGCGTTGTAAGTCCGTAAACTTACCGCTGTCCTTTCGGGGGGGGGGGGGTAGTATATAGTGAAGACGTTGGACTTTATGAAGAATACCTTTCAGGCATGAAAAACATAAACAGCAACAACAACACGTGTAAGTAATGTTTTAAAAGATTAATACAGGGGCTGAGAGTAGCACAATAAATAGGGAGCAGGACTGTAAATCTGAAGGTCTATGGTTTGCGTCCCATCATCACACACACAAAAAAAGGGACGAGATCCGCCTCTGGGACCATGAAAAGAGTAGGCCAAGAGTGTGCAATGGATGGTGTTGGCTAGACGCCTTCCATCTAGGCTTTCAAAAATTAGGAACGGCTAGCGCAGATAGCTCTCGTGTAGCTTTGCGCGAACTTTCACAAACAAATTTTTCAACAGAATATCACAACATATATCCCATTTTCTGTTATTTTAAAGATTAAAGCACTAGAATAGTTTCACAGTGGGAGAAAGTGTGACCACTGTCACATGAAAAGGGTTTGTCAGTCTCAGTACTATCTTCAATACTTATATTTACCTGTCCAGTTTTGTTCTATGTATCCGTTATTAACTTTTGTAAGGTTAGCTTATAATGTATGCTATTACATTAACCTTAAGAATAAATCAATCAATCACCTGTCGATTTTGTTACCGATGGTGTTGATTTGACCGGATTATAAAATGCTTTTGAACAAAGCCTTGCTGTCTATGAGCTGCTTGCAACATGTATCAGTTGTGAAAAACTGCTTTTGTCAGTACATACTTTGAGCGATTTATTTTGATTGCTAAACAAAAATGAGTAAAAACACAGGTAGGAAAGTACGCACGACCTCAATGTGTAAAGTTCTTGGCTGGGAGATGCCCACACATGTTAATCACCACCTTTTGCCCTTAAAATCATGTTTAATGAGCAAGAACTAAAACCAAAACAGGTATCACTTTTCTCCAGACCTATGTTTGTTCTTCTTCAGCTAAACTTTCACGACATCTGTTATCATGCAACAACTATATTTTCACACTGTGAGTGGGAGAATTTGTGAAGTAAAAGTCGCGGATCGTGAGAGTGGGTTTAACTTCGGTACTATGTAAATTCGATTAGAAAAAATATAGTGCAAGATGCACTCTCATTGGAGCAACAAGGTTACAGCTTCACAGTGCACACGAGGGCACTGC
This sequence comes from Limulus polyphemus, assembly GCF_000517525.1. Lineage (NCBI taxonomy): Eukaryota > Metazoa > Arthropoda > Merostomata > Xiphosura > Limulidae > Limulus > Limulus polyphemus. The sequence goes on along the minus strand of NW_013667680.1, from coordinate 175,241 downwards.
CCCTTGCAGCACGTGCGGGACAGTCAGGCCAGGTAAGGAACATGCGTGGAACGCATTCATAAGGGGTTTCCCCTTACAACTCTGATGCCAGTTTCGTATGAGTGTAAGTTTGTCTGTCGAGTTGTCCAGGCTTCTCTGGTCTTTTAAGCCTGGAAAGAGCTGTGGAACGTTGTATAACAACTGTTGCTCTTAGTAACTGTTATCGTTACTGCTAAGGAAATGGAAAGGTTAGGCCAACATCAGTCAGCTTTCAACTATAAACTACTAAGTGGCAGACAGACACAACTGTAATAGTTAGGCTTAGTGACTGACGTATTTTGTACGAATCTCTAAACTGAACATTTTAAATGAAGTGAAAACTTCTGACTTTCAATCAAGACCGGTACCTTTTTATAAATTCCCCTAAACCGACGACGGTAAGTGTTTTTTAAATCTTCAAACTAAACATAAAATATACAATCCTCATCAATAGTACAGAAGTTTCATCAGAAGTAGCGTACTTTTCTCTAGAAATAAAACTAGAGATGATGAATTGTTTTCCAGTTTATTGTGATATTTCTTTTAATATGCCCCTGAAATCTCTATCTGGTCACACATCATTAGCTCTTGAATACTCCGAAACCAAACAGAATTGATCATCTGACTTGGACCCCCCCCCCCTTTGTATGGTAACCTTGGATGCATAAATTTTGGACCCTCCCTTGTATGATAACCTTGGATGCATAAATTTTGGACCCCTCCCCCTTGTATGATAACCTTGGATGCATACATTTTGGAACCCTCCCCTTGTATGGTAACCTTGGATGCATAAATTAAAATCATAGATTATATATTTTTTAATTAATTACATAATTTTCAGGAGGTTTGCAGTTAGTAATTTTCTTTTCAAGGTAATACTTTCAAAAGTATCGGGCGGCTAAGACATAACAATAGTCATAAAAATGAATTGTTGATGCTACAAGCGAACTCATGACACCAGTAATAATGAAAGGAGTAGAAAAACAGCCACCTAAAAGTCGCACAGCGGTGTGTCTGCGGACTTACAACGCTGGAAACCGTCGTGGGCAGAGCACAAATAGCCCATCGTGTAGCTTTAGCTTAACTTAAAACAAAAGATAAAAATCCTAAAAGGGGGGAAACAGAATATTGTATATATGTACAATTTTTAATTTTTTAAGTAGGCCTAATATTCCCCCCCCTCCAATTTATATTATCGCAGGAGTCATTGTTACAAGTACCATTGTCACTGGATACCTACCTCGTAATACGCTCCTCGTATAATAACGGCTTATCACGTTTGAGTTAAGGTTTCTCATCCGTGTTTCAACTATAATAAGGTGTTTAATAATTACATATTTTAATTCATGAATAGTTTTACAGAATGATTTACGGTACGCGTATTTTTTTTTCTCCATTAATTACATGGTGCAAACATGCCGCAATGAAACCTAATTACTCACTCTCCCCTGCCCGTAAAGTATTAGTTTGTTTTTAAGTGAAAAACTATCAAACATAAACAGAGAAAACACTCAATTTTCTGGATAGGAAATAATCAGGGACAGCCCCCCCCAGTGGCACAGCGGTATGTCTGCGGACTTACAACGTTAGAATTCGGGTTTCGATACCCGTGGTGGGCAGAGCACAGATAGCTCTTGTGTAGCTTTGTGCATAATTAAAAACAATAATTAGGGACAATTAAAAAACCAGTCCGATTTGTAATTTTTTGCTTTAAGATTAAAGTGGTATCGCTTTGGTGATTCAACTGTAAATTTGAGGGCTTATAACGCTAAAATTCGGAGATCGATTTCTAGTTAATTGTGCTTTTTACTATCTATTTGTACTTTCCATTTTTCACGTTATCGAATGTTGGACCAAAACACTGCTTTGAGAATTGGTGAACGTTCTTTCTGAAACACCTTTTTTAACGTGTTATTGAATATATTAAAATATGCGATAAAATGACTGAAACATTAAAGTGGTTTCTTTAATATTTCTAAGTGCAATTTATCAATAGTCAACAGTCTGACTGGCCGGAGTTATTTACTTATTTCAAAATATTCTGAATTTATTTGTGGTAAATTTCGATAAACCACGGAACGTGTTATAAAAGCTGAAACTTTAAAATTTCGACTATATCTAATATACTAAAACATTGTTCCTCGTGGTATGGGCTGTAGCGTAGGCTAACGGTTAGCTTGCCGGGCTATGAATCCAAGAGTCTATGATTCGCGGTCAGTTGCGACAAAATTACGCTCGGATCTATGGAGCCGGAGATGCACCATAAGTGTAAGAATGACGGTCAATTCCCTTTATTCGATTTAAAGCATGTGAAAAGTTGGCGATGCTACCTTTCTTCCAGCTTGATAGCTCTTATCAAATGTTCGACAAGTATCCGAAACAAATAAAGCAAAAATTCTCACAACACGAACATGTAATCTTTTCGATTTGGCTACTGTCTGTTTGTTTGTTTTGAATTTTGCGCAAAGCTACACGAGGGCTATCTGCGCTAGCCGTCCCTAATTTAGCAGTGTAAGACTAGAGGGAAGGCAGCTAGTCATCACCTCTCACCGCTACTCTTTTATCAATGAATAGTGGGATTGACCGTAACATTACAACGCGCCCACGAGCATGTTTGGCGGGGCGGGGATTCGAACGCGCAACCCTCAGATTGCGAGTCCAGTGCCTTAACCACCTGGCCATGCCGGGCCCGGCTACTGTCCGAATTCTGTCCGTAAACAAGCTCGAATAGGCCTGAGATGGTCAAGAGTTTTCGTTTGGAATGTCACTTTACTGTCAAACATTGCGGAGTATTTTTTATTTGATGCTTTATCATACTTTTTTTTTCTTAATTGCAAAGCCTTTTGATTCGGTGTAAACGAACTTATCAAAAACTATACGTCAGCCAATTTTAAAATAAAAGCAGTTAAATTTACTCTGGCAAATAAGAATAACGTTAAATGAAAGCACAAAACGAGACCGTAACAATAATTGAAAGATACAGACGTATTTATCTTTAGCCTTAAGTAGAACAAAAATAAACTTCAAATGTATTTATTAACGTAATTAAATTTACAAATAACTGGTTTAACTCATTCCTGGAAAATATTTGGTTCGAGGATAGGAACATAGTTGGTATCTGGTTTCTTCTCTTTTGTTTACAGTCGAACTGACTGCAAGCCTTTCCATCTGTGAAAATTAGTTTTCGTTGTTTTGGTGTTATTATTATTATTTGATGGTTGTATTTTTGGTTAAGATTGTATTTTAGTTTCGAAATAACTAGAATATCTTGATACAAACGTTAAAATTAATATATTTAAAGATCTAAAATTAATGTTTCTAAACTTCCATGAATTAATACACGATCTTAGCAGGATGATGTAAAGAATGTTGTCTAAACTTCCATGAATTAATACATGATCTTAGCAGGATGATGTAAAGGATGTTGTCAAAACTTCCATGAATTAATACATGATCTTAGCACGATGATGTGAAGGATGTTGTCAAAACTTCCATGAATTAATACACGATCTTAGCAGGATGATGTAAAGGATGTTGTCTAAACTTCCATGAATTAATACATGATCTTAGCACGATGATGTGAAGGATGTTGTCAAAACTTCCATGAATTAATACATGATCTTAGCAGGATAATGTAAAGGATGTCTAAACGTTCATGAATAATACATGATCTTAGCACGATGATGTAAAGGATGTCTAAACTTCCATGAATTTTCAGCATAATAATATTTTTCAAGACTCTACGTTTTGGGGGCTATTCTCATTCGTTTTTATAATCTTAGACTTTTTTATCAATTAATTTTGGTGCTTACGTAAAAAAACGTTGGTGATTATTTGGTCACTCTTCTTGACTTTGGTATTGGTTGATGCTGCAATACATTTCGTTTATTTTCAGTTAACATGTATTACTTGTTTGTTTATGTGCTATTAAGAACAATGCTACACATTAAGCGGTCTGGCTCTGCCCACCGCATGTATCGAAACCCGAATTTTATGGTTATAAATCATAGTTGAGCAACGAAACTATACCGTTTATATTGAACGCATTTAATTAAAATTCATTAGAGAAGGGACTCGTAGCTAGCTCATAACTAAAATTCTGGGTTCTATCCATGCAGTAGACACAGCACTGATAGCTCATTGTGCTGCTTTGCCCTCAAACAAACATCCCATAATTATACAAATTATATCAGATAAATTTAATTTTTGAGCTCGTGAATATTCGCGTATGATGAAGGAGTATTATTTTCGTTTTTTTTAAACAGTTTTAAGTAACAGTTTTGAATCTTATTGCCTTTTCTTTTACTCCAGAGTTTTGCGTATTTCATCTGATAACTATGTCTTTAGTCCGTATCTTAGCAACAAACTCTTCCAGGATGTAAAAATAATTAATTTTGCCTTATTCTCTTCCCTGTAATCTGAGTCCAAGATCCTATTGTTCGAAGTTCTTTTAGTAGTCTGAAAGTACAATAATCCAGTAATGATGCGTTAGGTGGCGCGATTGATGTTGAAAAATGTTTTGATTCGAATTCTTTATACAAAACCGCGTAAAGTATAAGCTGTTACTTGGGGCATTATCGTGATAAAGTTTTCAGTATAAGATACTACTGGTGTACAAAGGAAAATTATCTTTACAAAATTCTAAGTGGTGTTACAATGGTTTCAAGGTGTTTATATATTTTTTTAAATTCTTATACAAATCAGTGATTGCTCAGGCCGTGCTCCAAGATGTCCCTTGGATGTAAGTTCTTGTCATAACTTACTGTACCACAACTTCACACAACACATAATACCTTTGATTAATTAGTTAAAATCGGTTCTTAACTGAACGTCGTGGATAATCGAAAAATGGATAATGAATCAGAAAAGCGTGATTACATTCTTAGATGCTACATCTTATTCAACTTCAACATTTCAAAAGGATCGTTGAAAGATATATTGGAAAAACTCCCTATTTTTATGTGGAAGTTAAAAGAAAACCATGACCACAACAATAACTTTAATCAACGTTCAAGAGACGTCAAGCTGTGCCCTTATTCTCGTGTTAACATTGGCATATATCACAGTTGTTCTGTCTCATTGCCCAATGTTATAATGCCCCAATAATCGTGTGATCGTGACATCATGAACCATTACCTCCCGGCAAAAACCGAGAAACAAAAGTGCGCTGCGTTGTTGGAAGAAAAAGAAACGCGCAATTCCCATTCATTAAACATAGAGTTCTCGATATCCCACAGGTTTTACAATTATAAATAATCAATAATTAATTCCTTGTTTGAGACATACTTGTCATTTAGGAACATAAAACGTGACTTGGTTTCCCAGCGACCAGCAAAATATGTTAGAGCTCACTTTGGGAAATCATCACATTGAAATAAATCAATGCAATTCGACAACTATAGCCTAAAGATTCCCTCTCTGTGATGCGACATTTTTTTTTGTTTTCTTTGCTCTGAAAAAAAAAGCTTCCTCTGAACTATGACGATAACATGCCAGGGGGGCATCACATTGGTGCAATCCGTTAAAATATTGCACCCTGATTATCACAGCGTATACCGATAATGATAAACAAATTGATGCCCAGACAAGAGAAATTATTTTTGCTACCGTTCAGTTTGAGCCGTACACACCAGAAACGACGACTTTGGCTACAAGATATTTTATAAAGGTGAAAGCTCTTGGGAGTGAATTTCATCGGCTTGTACAAGAGTATTTTCCTAATTTCCTGACATCTCCAGTCTGAAGAGATGTCGCAGAACCTGGGTGCTCACGTACATAAAAGGGACAGAACAGTGATTGGTTATCTACATGAGGTAAAACATGTCGAGTCAGTCCTTTTCTACTCTGAGTTATATATATACATGTATATTAAAATGTAGTTCTTTCTTTCACACCCAAGTTTCGAATACTTTTCGGATATACTTTGGATATCAACAAACACATGAGATGACAATTTTTTATAATTTTTTTTCTGTGGGGGACAGTAACTTGATTTTAAAACAACAGTGTTCCGAAAAAAACTATCGCGAAACTATTCTCAGTGAGGCCAAATTCAGTCGAAAATCAACGTTTTATATTGTGAAAAAAAATTCAAAGTGTACGTTTTGCTTACCTCTCATAATACGCTATTACTACAACTTAAGGTAAGTGTTTGTAATTTCATCATTATCCACTATTTGCTTATTCTAACTTTTTTGTTGTTGTTAAGGGGTAGTAGAGTATAATATGACATTCAAACCAACTATGTATCTTATCTTTTCTTTCCATTGTTTCCACTTAACATGTTATCTTATCTCTCCATTGTTCCCACTTAACATGTTATCTTCTCTCCCCATTGTTCCCACTTAGCGCCTTATCTTCTCTCTCTCTCTCTCTCCATTGTTTTCACTGAACATCTTATCTTATCTCCATTGTTCCCACTTAGCGCCTTATCTTCTCTCTCCATTGTTCCCACTTAGCGCCTTATCTTCTCTCTCCATTGTTTCCACTTAGCGCCTTATCTTTTCTCTCCATTGTTTTCACTTAACATGTTATCTTATCTCTCCATCGTTCTCACTTAGCGCCTTATCTTCTCTCTCTATCCATTGTTTTCATTGAACATCTTATCTTATCTCTCCATTGTTCCCACTTAGCGCCTTATCTTATCTCTCCATTGTTCTCACTTAGCGCCTTATCTTCTCTCTCTCTCTCCATTATTTTCACTGAACATGTTATCTTATCTCTCCATTGTTCCCACTTAGCGCCTTATCTTCTCTCTCCATTGTTCCCACTTAGCGCCTTATCTTATCTCTCCATTGTTCCCACTTAACATGTTATCTTATCTTTCCATTGTTCCCACTTAGCGCCTTATCTTCTCTCTCCATTGTTTTCACTGAACATCTTATCTCTCCATTGTTTTCACTGAACATCTTATCTCTCCATCGTTCCCACTTAGCGCCTTATCTTCTCTCTCCATTGTTTTCACTGAACATCTTATCTCTCCATTGTTCCCACTTAGCGCCTTATCTTCTCTCTCTCTCCATTGTTTTCACTGAACATCTTATCTCTCCATTGTTCCCACTTAGCGCCTTATCTTCTCTCTCCATTGTTTTCACTGAACATCTTATCTCTCCATTGTTTTCACTGAACTTGTTATCTTCTCTCTCCATTGTTTTCACTGAACATGCTTAGACACTAAATCAACTCACGAATATAAGTTTACAAGTCTGAATAAAGGGCGCATGTTTGAATTTAACTTTTAACCCTCTTCTGACACAACGTCTCCGATTACGATGAAATATATCTAAACACATTATCCTACTTGCCATTGGCATAATATAGATTTTTACGGTAACGGAAAAAGAAAGCAAAGATAACTTGGAGTCAATACAAATAATTACTTCTGCAAAAAGATCTAACTGAACTCGAGGTATTTTAATATTTCACGTGCTTGCTTTTCTTCTATTTTTGTTTAAACATTTTATATCTTTCTTTCCTAGTAACACACGTACTAGAAGAGCTCTTATCGGACTGATCAATCCCTTAGCAACATAATCCCAAAGATTTTTTTCCCTTCGCTCTAATATTGCCCAACCACATCACCAGTAGGGTAAAGGGGTTCATATAAGAAGTACTTTTATTCTACTTTTAGCATTGTGTCCTGTATTAGAGGCCTTGAGAATGCCAGATTATAGTTGTGTTTCAGTAAACAAATTACAAACACTTTAGTAGTGGTATTTAAAACGTAAATATTTCCTAGATAATAACTACTTCAGTTAAAACATAACACGTGAAAACATAAACAGGAAAAACATAACACGTGATATTTGTATTTGTGAAAACTTTTTTCAATACAAATTTCGAAGCTAAAGACATTTTCTGTAATATACAATTATCAGCAACATGTAACACCCCTAGCAATATGACAATTTTTATTGCTTTACTGACATGACCCCCACCAAAGGAGCGGTTTATTTTATTCTAGTAATATCATTGTCATCAAAATGACAGTTTTATGACCACAATGAGATGATCATGAGCAAACCGATAGCTTTATGACTCTTATGAAACGATCCTTAGCACAATGATATTTTTTTATGAGTATACCAAGCAAAATGACAGTTTTTACAATGTTACTTACGTGTATATTAACGAAATGCAGCCTACGTGGTTTTACTGACACGACTTCTCGCAGAACGACAGTTTTTACGGCTTTACTGAGATAATGCTTCGTTAAACGACAGTTTGTGTTAATCTACTAGCCTAGAATACCCACGTGCGGGATTGTAAGGTCCCTTCATGATTCACAGAGGTCTCAAATCCCCGCCCCGCCAAACATGCTCGTGGGCGCGTTGTAATGTTACGGTCAATCCCACTATTCATTGATAAAAGAGTAGCAGTGAGAGGTGATGACTAGCTGTCTTCCCTCTAGTCTTACACTGCTAAATTAGGGACGGCTAGCGCAGATAGCCCTCGTGTTGCTTTGCGCGAAATTCTAAAAACTAACAAACAAGCTATCCCAATGCGCCGATTCCTTAATTGATTCGTCTGTTGTCATTTTCCGAATTCAATTCAACTCTTTTTAAAAGCAAATCGTTTTAATTGAGCTTCTCAGATTCGTTTTTTTTTCTTACTCCAAAATTTTTGATTCATATTTCTCTTCCCGTTGTTTGTTGCTGTTTCCCAAACTTAGATCAATCCAACTCTTTTTTTTTTTAATTCCCAAATTTGTATTTTTTGTTCCTATGTTTCTGTTGAAGAAGAATATTTGGCAGAAAACCTCCACATATTGTTCATTCACTAAGTGACAATTAGAAAAAAATATATACGATACTTTTCTACAGACATTCAGGAAGTAGAATTATGGGGCTTAAGGGCAATACGGTAAACTATAGGACTAACAGAATTATGGGGCTTAAGGGCAATACGATAAAAACTATAGGATTAAACACTGGGCATAAAATTCCTCTTTTTTTTTTGACGTTCCAAAGAAAATAATGAAGAATTAACTATCGGTAAACAGATATACACGTGTTTACATAACACAACCTAATTTCTTAATTACAAAAGAATTATACATTATTTAACGTCAGTTAGACTCTTTACTGAACGCTGTATTTAAAAAATAATCAAAGTTTCACCATATCAAGATTAATGTGTTGAAGTTATGAGATTTTACATACATGCTTTAGTTACTCACGTTACTCAGAATCGGTTGGCAAGCGATAAGTTGACTGACTTACAAGTCCAAAACCTAGGGTTCAATTCCCCTTGGTGGTAACAACAGATAGTGAAATGCGGCTCTAAAACAGCCAAACATAAACAGATTCAATAAGATCTATGTTTTAAAACCAGTTTATAGATGCTCACCAATTCCCCAAGTAACTTATCTATCTCAACAGGCAGGTAGATAGGTCGGATTTTGGACTCACTTGGTTGCTTCGCATCTATAATGGCTAGTAACGCTTTTATAATAAATGTTATATCTCATTTATGTAACAAACAGAACTCAGCTACTTGAATGGAGCCTAAAGGTTAGAGGTTACGAGAGTATGAAATAACGAACATTTGAGGGCGATAGAAATCTTATGGGTGAACAGTTCTCTCCACCCCCCAACCTCCGAACAACCGTTCGTGTAGGCTTCACTTCGGAGGCTCTAATAATCTTAGATATAGTGGCTTTCTACATGCCCCCCCCCCCCTTCTAGCTCAACGGTAGGCTTGGATGGGCGCTTATAACGTTAAAGTTTGGCGCTTTATCCCCGCAGCAAGTAAATAGTCCATTGTACAAGCAAACAAACTATATTTCTACACTTGATATAATGCAAACATAATTTACAGAGAACAACTTCTTATGAAATTAAGAATGATAACAATGCTATCATATGATGCTTTTTTTAATTGTTGTACATTTTATATTTTATCGACGTTTTATTCATATTATACTTTTGTTAATAGTACAGCATGTTTATAACTCCGCATGTGCCGAGGACCAAATTTCGTATTGGCACGTCTAATGGCGTTGCTTTTCGTTAGTACATCTTATACAGTTGATTGGATAAGGATAGGTGGGTTGAAGTGTTTGAAGGTCTGTGAGCTCCATTTCTTGTAGCACCTTGGCACCAGGTGGCAAATAAGGCAACTGTTAAGCTATATAAACCCTAAATAGCTTTGAATCACGGGACTTACATGTAAAGCGAGCAAGGACGGGTCTATTATTACCTGTAGATGCTGATACATCAATAACATTGGTAATACAGTGTATATCTATAAATCATTCATTGGTAATATAGTGTATATCTATAAATCATTCATTGGTAATATAGTGTATATCTATAAATCATTCATTGTTAATATAGTGTATATCTATAAATCATTCATTGGTAATATAGTGTATATCTATAAATCATTCATTGGTAATATAGTGTATATCTATAAATCATTCATTGGTAATATAGTGTATATCTATAAATCATTCATTGGTAATATAGTGTATATCTATAAATCATTCATTGTTAATATAGTGTATATCTATCTATAAATCATTCATCATATTTCTGTAAAAGTTCTTGAACATAACGATTATAGATATAAAATAAAGATAAACTATTAAAAGCTATTTCAAAATCCTAGTATTTAATATTTTTATTTTTTATAAGTGCCCTTAAGTTGCTCCTTTGAAAACTTAAGACAAACTAGAGGGGCACTATGTAGAGCGCATACCTCCGCCACGCAGCGTTGATCATATTCGGCCCTCAAAAATACGAACATGTGTCCATATGTCCGTCGTTATCAATGGACACGGACCATTTTTGGTAGGACAATGAGGAATGACATTCTACATAATGTCCATCAAGTTTCTTCGAAATCTGATCATTTTTGACTGAATTATTGAGCAAAATCTGTCTCAATATTAACAGATTGGAATTTTCGTGTACTTGACCTTTGACCTTGACTCCAAAAACTAATCACTTCTAAGCTGGACCATAGTCGAAATTTATACCAACTTTCGTCCAAATCCATTCAGCCGTTTTCGAGAAATCTTGCTGGCAAACACACACATGGGAGAAAACAACCTCCGTCCACCTTCGGTGGAAGAGGTAATTAAAAACAACCAGATTATATTAGAAACTGAACTGGTTTCTAGTTTAAACTTTGAAAGCACGATAAATTCTTTAGAAAAGGTTGCATAAATCATGTTAATGTTTACTTTTGCCAAAAATAAGCTAATTTGATTGCTCATCGTAAAGTTTCGATTTGGTTTGGTTTGTTTTGCATTTCGCGCAAAGCTACACGATCACTATCTGCGCTAGCCGTCCCTCATTTAGCAGTGATAGACTAGAGGGAAGGCAACTAGTTATTACCACCTACCGCCAATTGTTGGGCTACTCTTTTACCAACGAATAGAGGGGGATTGACCGTCACATTATAACGCCCCACGGTTGAAATGGCGAGCATGCTCGGAGACGGGGATTCGATCCTGCGACCTACAAATTCCGAGTCGAACGCCCTAACCACTCGGCCATGACAGGCCCAAAGTTTCGAAATAATAACTTAATATTTTTTCACAAGCAAACATTGTCACAAAGGGAATAAATCATCGAGAGTGTTTTTCTCTTTGTTGTTGTTCAACGCGAAGCTACACAATGTGCTTTGCTCTTCCCTCCTCGCAAACTTCCCTAGAGCCACCGGGAAGGAATCATCAAAAGTGTTAAAGTTATTTGCAAAAGAAATAAAGAATTCGGTGAACATGCAAAAGTAAACCAAACCAATTGATTTGCAAACAAAGGATTGCGTATAATTATATAACGAACGTTAATTTGCTTTATATGAATGTTTATTTAATAAGATGAATGATTCCGCAGGGTTTCTTTGTTTGCTGTTATGAAGCGCAGTGCTACACGCATAAGCAAGGTGATTTCACTCAATAAGCACCTTCGGATTATTTTATAATTTGTACATTCAAGTTTCATCTAAATGTTTCAAATGTAGCCCATTGTGTAGTTTTGTGCTTAATTAAAAACAAACCATATTGTCCAGGCTTAACTGTGTACCATTGGTGTTCAGTTGGGAAAAACTGATTAAAATGAATTGAGAAAAAAAAAAGACCCGAGTGAATTATTTGTTTGTTACGTTTCGCACAAAACTATTCCACGAGTATCTGCACTAGCCGTCCCTAATTTTGAAGTAATAAACTAGAGGGACTCTTGTGGTTAGAGAGCTCGACTCGTCATCTGCAGCTAGCAGGATCGAGCCCCCTTCACCGAAAGTGCTCGCCCTTCCAGTCGTTGGGGCATTATAATGTGACGGTCAATCCCACTTTTCGTTGGTAAAGAGTAGCCCAACAGTTGGCGGCTATGGGTGGTGATGACTAGCTGCCCCGTGCTAGGTCTCTATTAATGGACCATATGACCTTGTGTCTCTACTGCTTGGAACGTAGTGCTTGTAGAGATCGGAACTAGAAGTATGAAAAATATTACTACACAATATTTAGACTGTTTTTACTCCATAGTAATCGAAATCATAGACCATCCAGTGACTCAGGAGCAATTCTGCAGGATTAAGACGTTAAAAGTCGGGTTTCGATACCCGTTGTGGGCGGAATACAGAAAGCCAATTGTATGGCTTTGGGCTTAACAACAACAACTAATAGAAATTATAGAATAAGAAACAAAAAAGCCGAAAGCAGGGGGCAAACAGTATCACTATAAATTATATAAATGTATTATTCATGAAAATAAATACATTGAATATAATTACAATGATAAAATGTAATAGTAAAGGAATGGCTACGGTGACTACGCAAATAAATAACTAAATATCGACAGATGTTCAGAAAACCAAACCAAAAGAATAGATCACGATAGAACAGTTGTTAAAATGTAAAAACAAAAACTAATGCTATACCTACTGATAAAAATAATTGAGAATTCATTCCACTTGAGCGACCGTAAGCTAGTTTGAAAAATATTTTTGGTTTTTTTTAATGAATATGCTGGAGGATCAATGGTATTGGCATGGTCAAGTCTAAAATACTCGCATGACAACCACGGCCAGTATAAAACTGTTGTGAAACAGAATGCATCAGAGCTACATTTAGACAATGTTCGGCATTTCGTAGATAGTGTGATGTCACTGAATATTGTTCGCTTTTGGGAAGTGTGTGTATAACAATCTTTTAAGACGCAAAATATTCACACACACTCAGCTCATAAAGATGTGTTAATATCATGTATTTAGAATTTCTAAGACGGAGATATCCCTTGTACTTAAGGAATTAGAGAACGAAGATATACGGATCAAGTTCGGATATCAGGACGATCCAGAAACAAGAAGTCTTGTAACAGATGATAATCCAGGAAGACAAAATAAATGGCTAAAGCTGTCCACGTATCTCGGACAATACGATGAAGATCTTTGTCTGGGACTTCTTTGGACATGACAGCCTTACAACGGAGTTCTGTTTGTAATTAAAAACTACGCTGCTGGGCTATTGCCAAGGTGCACGGTCGTCAGATAAAGCATGACCGAACGTGGACTGTAGCGACATGATGAGACTCCACAACTGTTCTCCTATAACGTACTCATCTTTTGAAAAGCTTCAATCACTGGAACACGTATGATAATAGCCTGGCGTGTACCAGCTGAAAACACATTTGTTTACTTTATCAGGGTGTTACTAAGGGAGAAACTGAGGAAGAATAGGCCCGGCATGGCCAGGTGGTTAGGGCGCTCGATTCGCAATCTGAGGGTCGCGGTTTCTTGTACACGTCCCACCAAACATGCGCGCCCTTTCAGCCGTGGGGGAGTTATTTAGTGACGGTCAATCCCACTATTCGTTTGTAAAAGAGTAGCCCAAGAGTTGGCGGTGGGTAGTGATGACTAGCAGCCTTCCCTCTAGTCTTACACTGCTATATTAGGGACGGCTAGCGCAGATAGCCCTCGTGTAGCTTTGCGCGAAATTCCAAACCAAACCAACTCTTCAAATGGGAGTTGGAATCGTCATCATAGAGGTTGTAGGTGTTGGAATCGTCATCATAGAGGTTGTAGGTGTTGGAGTCGTCATCATAGAGGTTGTAGGTGTTGGAATCGTCATCATAGAGGTTGTAGGTGTTGGAATCGTCATCATAGAGGTTGTAGGTGTTGGAGTCGTCATCATAGAGGTTGTAGGTGTTGGAATCGTCATCATAGAGGTTGTAGGTGTTGGAATCGTCATCATAGAGGTTGTAGGTGTTGGAGTCATTGAGCTGTCTGTCTATTTCTTGAATGTAGATGTCCTTCTGCCAAACTATAGCGACACCACCTCTGCCAGCGTGTTAAATCATAACATTTGTCCACGTTTTAAAGGAGATACAGCACGACTCTCTTCTTTGGAACTACTACATTCACGTGAATGTCTTGTTAAAAACAACAAATGCATTGATTTCAGCACGGCGGCGAAGGATAAAAAATACCAAGTACTGAAAATTTTCTTTCTTTTAGAACATAAGGATGTGATTTATGATAGGTTTTTTGTTGTTATTGCTTGTTATCTATTGAACACGTCTGGGGGAAACATTTGCGTGAATATTATGAAAGTTATAATTCTCGAGTTGACCATATTCAAGTTCCATTATTTATCACGCCCGGCATGGCCAGGTGGTTAAGGCACTCGACTCGCAATCTGAGGGTCGCGGGTTCGAATCCCCGTCACACCAAACATTCTCGCCCTTTCAGCCGTGGGGGCGTTATAATGTGACGGTTAATCCCACTATTCGTTGGTAAAAGAGTAGCCCAAGAGTTGGCGGTGGGTGGTGATGACTAGCTGCCTTCCCTCTAGTCTTACACTGCTAAATTAGGGACGGCTAGCGCAGATAGCCCTCGTGCAGCTTTGCGCGAAATTCAAAAACAAACAAACAAACAATTGTTTATCACAATTATTTTTGTCTTATCATTCGTTGAGAATGGAACTAGCCTGGTCCGAAGAAATTCGCAGTATCAGCCTTTCTAGAATATTTTACAATTAACGGTTTAAACGCCGAAAGCTGGAGAAACATTGGGAACCAATAAGCCTAAAATTTGTGATAAAAATCACACTAACGCATATTCTTTTCCTTTATTCCTCAATAATAAAAAAATAATTAAAATCACAGACGCCGAAATCTATAAGTCCATTTGTCTTAAGCCTAAAATTAGTTAAGCCTTTATTAAGTACAGCCTATATTTGATAAAGAGATAAACTAACACTGTATAGTTTGTGTGCTTTTTTTTTTTTGCTTTAGCTTAGTTAGGGCTAAACCTTGCCGCATTTAATACTATCAATAACTACACTTGTAATGTTATTCTACGACCTAACGACTTTTGATAAGCTTTTAATATATTGTTGTAGAAAATGTCTAATAAAGCATATTTTTATCAGTCTTTTGGTTACATCAATTGAAATGAAGTGCGCGCGTATGCGCATCTAGATAGTAAGGCGCACGCCAAAAAAACTGAATATTATTATAACAGATTTTCTAATTGCAGTGTGTTGTAAGTTTGTATTTATGCTTATTCAAATTCGGTAGACTTATTTTACTTTAAACGTCCAAAGCAGGGCAGAGTTTACTGTTAAGATCATGGATGTGTTAGTGGTTGCTTAATGCCAAAGCCAACGCACACATGAATGTATTGGGTTGCACAGAAACTATTTTTTTTCAGTAGTCAATGTAGACAGTCATTATTTCTATATATGTAAATCATAAAATCAGCTTTATATACCATGTTTGTTTTTAGTAAGCAAAGCTGGAATCCTCTGCTAAAAAGTTAAATAAGATTTCTCTGTTAACTTTTTTTGATATATATATTATCTAAATTCATATCATGCGAGTATTCTTAAACTGTAGGTCACCTCCCTCCTCTGTTGAATTGCAGGGGTTTCGAAAAAAGGATAGCGAAAGAGTTGAGAAAATGCAACACAAGTTACGTTATGTCTGTAAACTCTAACATCTTCAATTTCTAGTTGTGCTACAGGAGAAAACGTTTTGTTTTTTTTAGCATTCTTCATATTTTGTGATTCATTGTTTTAAAGTTATAGAATACTTTAAAGATAAACCGTTTTTGCTATTAGCATTTTCATTTTATTAAGTTGGAAATCATACACTG